>NC_134482.1:48574489-48672901 GCF_964194025.1 Convolutriloba macropyga
GGTAAATACTGGCGGGAAAACCGGGAAAATTACCATTCCTGGTATTTCCTGCTAAAAACTTCAATTTCCTGTCAGGAAACTACCAGGACTGACAGGAAAAAGTACAGTTTGCAATTTCTTGCCAGGAAATGTCACTTTCCCGTCAAGAAAATACCATGTTTTTTGGGAACAACACTAGCTCGGAAAAGCAATTGATTTTCTTGATAATTATTCCCACCAGGAAAACCAGCAGGATAACCGGGTAAGTTGGATACATTCCTAGACCACAAAAGACGTCAAGTCTAAATTTTTACTGACACTTTATAAAACAGTATGAGTTATAGTAGTAGTAGGAGTAGTAGTAGTAGTAGTAGTAGTAGTAGTAGTAGTAGTAGTTGTAGTAGTAGTAGTAGTAGTAGTAGTAGTAGTAGTAGTAGTAGTAGTAGTAGTAGTAGTAGTAGTAGTAGTAGTAGTAGTAGTAGTAGTAGTAGTAGTAGTAGTAGTAGTAGTAGTAGTAGTAGTAGTAGTAGTAGTAGTAGTAGTAGTAGTAGTAGTAGTAGTAGTAGTAGTAGTAGTAGTAGTAGAAGTAGTAGTAGTAGTGGTGGGCAAAATCTATCCTCACCTCCCCGTGGTGTCCCCTGGGGTAAGCGTTGCGGGGCTCAGTCCCGTAAGCTGAGCTAACGAGGCAATGGTCCTCTAGTTGGTGGCGCGACTAGTTGTATTATTGCCAACAAACCTATAACAAGATTTCAACTGATGAGAAAGGCCACAAGTCCGGGGTAAGGGGTGCTAAGAATCTCCCGCGGAAAAAATTGAAGATTGGATTCCTAAATGTCAGGACGCTTGCTCATACTGGTTGTCTGTAGACTCTTAAAATGGACTTAGCAAAATACGATTTAGACATGTTAGGAATTCAAGAAACCAGACTTGACGAACAGGAGATTGACCTTGCAACGCACAAACTCTTTTTGACCATCTCACTGCGTTCCTCCAATCGTTCAAAACAAGCAGGTGTGGGTATCGAGGTTAAGAAGACACTGCTTGGCTGCATAATCGAAAACCTGACTTTGAATGAACGCTTGTGCTACATCAAATTTGCTGTGCAACAAAGAACAAATTTGATTGTTATTGTGTGTTATGCGCCGACAAATGAAGCGTATATTCAAACAAAGGAAAGTTTTTGGAACACACTAACAAATTTGACAAACGGCTTCAGAGAAAGGGAGCGCAAATGTCTTATCGGAGACCTCAATGCAGAGCCGGGAAGTAATAAAGAGAATGAACATCTATGCATTGGCCCCTTTGTTTTTGGCGAAGAGAACGACAACACAGAAAAACTTCTGAGTCTCTGTGACGCAAACAAACTATTGTTGGAGGAACATGGTTTCGTCACCGTTTTGTGCATAGATACACTTTCAACCCGCCCGACAAAAATTGTCGGAAGAAAATGATGGATCATGTATTGCAATCAAGTCGGTATCGCAGTTGTTTGCAAGATGTCAGAACCAGAAAGGGAAAACTTACTTTGACTGACCGTGAATTATTAACAGCACATTTAGATCTTAAACTGCAGAACTCTAAACTTCGTAAACCTGCAAAAAATGACCAGACAAAATTGCATGACAAAGTGGTTCGAACCGAGTTCAACGAATCAGTGAAAAGAAAATTGCACGAGAATGACGACATTGACGACGTTGAACAATCGTGGCTCATCTTTAGCAGTGCTCTTAACGAAGCTGCCTCAAAGGTTCTTTTGCAGCATAGAAAATTACACAAGCCTTGGATATATAAAGACAATCGATCTGATTGTAAAGAGACGCAAATTGCAGTTTTAAAAAAAGCTCAAGCAAAGCGGAGGCTTTGTCTGAGTCCAATTTGAATACTGACACTGAATCTAACAAAGCGGAGGCTTTGTTAGAATTTGAAGACTGTTGCAAACTTGTGCAAAAAGCTGTGCGGGCGGATAAAAGAAAATGGCTCAATGAAAAGGGTACTCTGATTCAAGAACTTGCGGATAATGGTAGCATCAATGAAATGTTTGGCGAAACAAAGCTTGTTTGCAGGAAGTGGTGTCCACAAACAACAAAACTCATGTCTAAAGATGGCCAAGTGCTAGGGAAAAAAGAGGAGAGGTTGGAAGGTGGACGGAACTCTTCAAACAACTCTTGAATCCGTCAAATACATGCAAAACTTGTCCATCACCAATTTTTGAAGCCGCAAAAGACCTTGAGACTGATCTTAGCCAAGTTGATCTTAGTCTCTGCTTTATTGACTTCAGAGCAGCTTTTGACTCAGTTGAGAGAGACTGCCTGTACGAAATACTGAGGCATTATGGACTACCCGTCAAAATTGTGAACATTATCAAGAATAGCTATGACGGCTTCAAATGTCGAGTCAAATCTGAAGGAGTGGTAGGGGATACCTTTGACGTGAGAGCTGGAGTTCGTCAAGGTGACGTATGTTCTCCATTCCTGTTTAGACTTGTCATCAATTACGTATTGGCAAACTCGGTGCGTGGTGGAATAGACATTGGCCGAAATGTTGCAGACCATGACTTTGATGATGATGTTGCCCTTGTGGGAAATTGTGATCCGGATGTTGAGGAGAACCTACATAGGATTGAAGAAACTGCTCAGAACTTTGGTCTCCTGGTTAACATTAGCAAGACCAAAAACATGGGAGTATCGTTTCAACAACCAACGGCCTCAACATCAGCACAGCAAAATCAAGTCGAAATCATAACAGGATGTTACAAAGGAAAAACTGGATTCCTCAGGGAGATAGACAAAGTCGGGAGCTTATCCATTGACACGGAAGTGCTCGAGGGAACGAAAAAAAAAGTAGGCTGGTTTGAAACCCTGAAAGGAAACAAGATCCGATTGAAACATTCGACATGCGAGACTAGTCCCAATGGACCACCGGAACCCGCCAACGAATCAAGAGTATGCTCGAAGTGTAGGCGTTGTTTTGATACTGTTGTTGGACGAAAAGTACACGAGTCAAAATATTGTAAGAAAGCTGAAGAAAACGGTCGACCATTAGATGTTCATTCTCTTTATTACTTCCCGGCTCTGCATTGAGGTCTCCGATAAGACATTTGCGCTCCCTTTCTCTGAAGCCGTTTGTCAAATTTGTTAGTGTGTTCCAAAAACTTTCCTTTGTTTGAATATCCGCTTCATTTGTCGGCGCATAACACAAAATAACAATCAAATTTGTTCTTTGTTGCACAGCAAATTTGATGTAGCACAAGCGTTCATTCACAGTCACGTTTTCGATTATGCAGCCAATCAGTGTCTTCTTAACCACGATACCCACACCTGCTTGTTTTGAACGATTGGAAGAACGCAGTGAGTTGGTCAAAAAGAGTTTATCCATTATCGGGCGACCACTGTCTTTCCATACCCGATATGGGTCGACCGCGGTCTTTTCATAAGTCGACCACTTAACTGGGGTGGGTAAGTTAGTATTCATCGGCTCCTTGTTCATCAGTGGCAAGATCAAGCTTCTGTAATTATGAGACCATAGCGAACTAGAGGAAACCTCTGCTATCTGAATTTGTGTTTTCGCAACTCAGTGTCAGCTCGTTAAAAACGAAGTAATGCAAAGCTCCAATAAAAATTGCACTTAACCCTCAGTCTCTATCGAACGATGTGAAGTTTACAAACTTAAAAAGACTCATAACGAATGAAGTTACAAAGTCTTATTTTATTTCAGTTTCTGGTGAGCAATGTGCGTAGACCCACTGACAAAATCAGAACGTATAAATGCGCAACAACCAATAATAGTTAGTGCCCATATGGAAAAATTTAGCAGCTTTCGACCAATGAATTTAACAAGAATTGTGAAATACCTGATTAGTCGGCGTGCATTTCGACTCATACTAGCATTTTTAAACCAATTTTGTTATTTTCAGATTAATGCAGTGTGGCGCTTCTCCAAACGACCTTATGGAAACTACTACTCGAAAAAGAAGGGTCAAGGTATAACTTCGCTTTGTAAACACTTCCGCAATTAAAAGGCTGTTGTAAGGAAAAGAACCAATGGCACGATTTGATAAACCGTAAGCTCTCCGAAACAAAGTCTGAAAAATGGACTTGATGCCAATAGGAAGGTATTTAGACGTCACACGAGAACTCTTGCGCAATATCGCACAAAAGTTGCGTTTTAGGCAACGACAGCAAATGGCATTGTGAAACAGTCTTTCCAATATGACGGTTCTCACGCAGCGAGTCAGGTATGTGGCTGAACTCGAGCTCAGATTCTTGTGATGTTCGGTAAGTGCCTAAGTACCCGTAAGCTGAGAAAACATGGCTTAAACTACTAGCCTAAGAACTACTTCAGGGAAGTGAGAGAACTTGTCAGGTAACTTCTCAACAAAAACAACAGCACCAACAGGGAGTCAAGTGTAATTCTTTAAAACATTTTTTTGGTCACTAGTTAGCTTTCGAGAAAACCACTTTGTCGTATGTCGAGTGTTTCACAGGCTTCTTTCACGTACTAACTCTTTTGTGGCCCATGCTTTGGAGTTGGTTCGGCGCAGTACATTTTCCGTAAATGCTGCCTATCTGATATGATCGCAGATAGAATCCCTTGGGAAGGTACGTTAAAGAATCTGACTTTCATGGCTGTAAACACCGAAGAACACATTTACAAAAATTGGATGAAATTGGATGATTAATATTTCATTGTTCGTTTCTGAGTGAAAAGAAAAAATACCAGGAGGATAAAATAGATTTGACGTTAAGGCTATGTAAGTATTCTACTCAAATCTGGCTTTTCCTGGACACGAAATAAACAAATATCGAAGCGATAGAAATATCATTGGCTAGGATGTCTGAACAAGTCATATTGGCCAAACGTTCAACAAACGAGCTGTGGGTTGATTTCATCATCCATTTCTTAACCCTGACTTTTTTTCAAGCAGGAAAAACAATCGCTTAAAAAGTTGGTCAAGATAGAGATTGAATTGAAATGAAACTATACGAAATTCTTTAATAAAGACATTGAAAAGTGTTCGAGAATTACAGATCCTGGTGCTCACCTGGAATTTAAGCGGTCAGATAAAAACTCCTAGCGAAAACAAACAAACCTTCTTGATAACTATGTCTGGTACTAAATAAGCAATTTACGGACTTTGATCAATAAATCGGATGTGTGGCCTCAATTGACTGATCAAATAGTATTTTCATCATCCAAGAAAGATTCTTTGGACTTGGAATAAATTGTGTCACAACAATGACAATTCAGTTATCAATGGCGGTACCTCAAATACGGTAAAATAAAATTGATCAATACTGCGCTCTATGATGAAACTGAAGTGGCTTAGCTCTAAAAAATATCCAAATTTTTAATATAAATTAAGTTAATTTAATTTAACATAAAGACACGTTTTAATATAACAGAGCACCAATGTCGATTTCACTTGTTATCAAAAACAACTTAATTTGGGTGGGGGTTATCGTTCGAATGTGCTAATAAAAAATGTTATTTCTTATTTTCATTTAGATTAAATATATTAGTTTCCTTTGATTGCGAGTGTTTTGTATGATTGTAATTTGTGTTCTGAGGCTCGTGTCGAAAATCACTTCCGTTCGTTTTCGACAAAAGAAGTCATGTCAGTGACATCCTTGCCCCCAATTGTAAGATCACGAATTGTTGCTGTACTGTATGATATCGGTGTAAAATCAGCAAGATAAGAAAACAAGACAAGATAATCGATCGCAAATATAATAATCGGAAAAGGAAGTTTGGGAGGAACTAAAGGCATGGGCGACTGAAAGGGGGTCGAACGAAAATCGAGCAAAAGAATATCCCAAAAATAGTTTGGCGCGCAAAAGGGACTGTAGCTATTGTAACAATGCTTGACTATTGATCGCAAAACTTAGACATTTGATGTAAAACTTTGCAATAATGTAACTTGTTGCATCAACTTTTTGAGACGACTTGACTTACAATTCTATACCTTTTCCTATTGAAAACTAAAGTATACATCTGCTCGTGAGAACGAGAACACAAAAAAACTCATTTGTTTATTAAGACTTTGCTTAGCTTGATGACTGGTCTTACTTTCTCGCCATGTGTAGTTCTCAGTTTGACGGAGCTTACTACACCATCTGAACCGGGGTAAATTTCTATAACTTTTGCAAGAGGCCAGAGACCTCGTGGCGTGAAGTCTTAAAGTAGCCAAACCAAATCATTTACCTTGAGGTTTTCAGAAGTTTTGTTCCACTTTGACCTTGTCTGTTGATTTGGGATGTATTCGCGAAGAAATCTATTCCAAAAATGCGAGACTATTTCTTGAGCAGATTTCCATGACCTGAACACGGTGACCTTTTGCGTTTCAAAAAGACCAGGAGGATAGTTGACTGACGCTCTTCCGAGTAAAAAGTGGTTAGGCGTGAGAGGCAGAGGATTGTTAATTTCACTCGGGACATTAGTTAGAGGTCTAGAAATCATATTGGCTTCAATCTCACATACCAGTGTCCACAAAATATCATCTGAAAGGGTTCTTGACCCAAATATTTTGTACAGAGATAACTTGAATATCTGCACTAGGCGTTCCCAACTTCCACCGAAGTGTGGATCCGCAGGAGGGTTAAACACCCACTCAATTTCAACCTGCATCAGATGCAAATGACTTGCAAAATCATGGGAATTTCTAAGGCTTGCAATACTGGATTGCAAAGAGTTATTTGATCCAACAAAAGATTTTCCGCAATCGGAAAAGAACTTTTTTGGTTTTCTTCTACGGCTTATAAAGCGACGGATGCAATTGATTGTTGAATCTGTTGTCAAGTCGACTACTACTAAGCACGTGAAGAGGAGTATGTATCTAGGCCTGTTTCTTCCATGTTCTTTAACTGGAAGGGGTCCTACGAAGTCCAAACCTGTGGTTTGAAAAACTTGATGATTTTCTCTTGGTAATCTGAACTCTGGAAGGTCAGCCATTTGGGGGGCAGCTACTTCTTGGATTATACGTCTGCATGGAATGCATTGTCTAACTGTTTGTTTGACTACCGTCCTGCACCTAAGAATCCAATAGAGTTCCATTAATAAACTTCTAGTTTGTTCTGTGCCACAATGCATGTTTGTTTGGTGAAAATGTTTTACCATTAGTCTAACACTCTGATTATTTCCATCTAGGATCAACGGGAAGCGCGCAGTTTCTAGTCTCAATGCTTTAGACAACCGTCCTCGAGCACGCAAGTGCTGGTTATGATCGACGAATGGTGATAATGATACAATTCTACTGGTAGGTGATACTGCAATACCTTTTCTCAAGTTCGAATTTTCCGATTTAAAATCTTGATAACTTTATCAAATAATTGTACGCTTTTGTATAATGTGCTAGTGACAAAATGGATTCCTTTTTTCTGCATTTATCTGCAAACAAGAAGCAAAGCGCTGCAACTCTAAGTAAACGATTCCAGTTGCTGAAACGCGATATGTCAATTTAGCATTTCAGTTTTTTTATTGGAACTGCCATTATAAATTTAACAAGTTGAGCAGAAAGTAAATCTTGTTTCGGCCACGTGTTTTTATTTTAAGACAAAAAGGATGGGCCTAATAGCCAACGTGAGTTGACATTCATCTGGTGAACGTTGTAGCCTCGGGTAACATCGTCAGCGGGATTTCTGGTAGACGAAATGTAGAACCAATCTTGGGCAGAGGAAACGTCTAAAATTTTGGCTAGTCTGTTAGCAATGAAAATCCGATGACGAATCTCAGGAGTCCGTAGCCAATACAAAACGGTCGTGCTATCAGACCAAAAAACTTGTTTATGGATTTCTTTATCCATCTCATCTTTGACAAAATGAGCTAGATGAGCACCATATACCGCAGCCTGTAATTCCAAATTAGGAATTGTCATCCGTTTTATTGGCGCAACTCTTGCTTTACCAATCACAAATGCGACTGAGACGGATTCGTCAATGCGTTCAATTCGTAGATAACTGACTGCTGATAATGCTAACTCGGATGCATCTGTGAACGTGTGTAGTTGAAATCTGTATCTCGTTAAACAATTTGCGAGGAAGATGTACATCCAGAAAAGACGAAAAATCTTTTTTCAGATTCTCGAAATCAGAAATCTCATCGAGCTGTAATGGCTTGTCCCATTTTGGACCGTGGTTCCATGCTGCTTGGAGAACTTTGCGGAATCTTATTGTAAAAGGGGCGATAATTCCTAAGGGATCAAAGATGGAAGCAACAAACCGAAGTAGTTTACGCTGACTCGTTTTGTCATCGAGTTTGATCTTATGGAACAAGTTTTGCTCTATAACAAATGTATCTGCTTCTGGAAACCAGGGTAATCCAAGAACCTTTTGACTTTGTGGTGCGGATGTTTCTGGATTGAGTCGGATATCCGGATTCAGCTGGTCAAGAACTTGATGACTATTTGAATTCCTTTTTGTCAGATTGAAGCCACCAGTAGCAAGAACCTTGCGAGTGGCATGGACAATGTTTGTAGCTTCATTTGACTTGATACGGCAACAAACAAATCATCCATGTAAACGTTCCGCTCTATAACCTTTTGAACACTCGGATATGTTTTTGCATTGTCCTGAGCAGATCTTCTGAGCGCGTAAGATGCTATGCAGGGTGAATCTGTTGCCCCAAAAATATGACTTGTGTATTCGTAAGTCTCTATGTGTCCACAGTTGTTCCAGAGGAAGCGTAATTAGGGCCGGTCTTTAGGGTCAACTTTCACTTGCATGAACATTTGTTCTATGTCTGCGCACAGGGCAATTCGATTCTCACGAAACTTCATAATGACACCAGTTAAGTTGCTGAGCAAATCTGGTCCTTTCAGTTAATTAGAGTTGAGGGACTGACCCTGGAAAATGCTGGAGGCATTTGCAACTCTATAGTTTATTTTCATTGGTCACTGGGTGATGAGGCAAAAAAGAGACATTATCTGTTAGAGATTCGGAATCATGCACTTTAACAACGTATCCTTTTCCAAGTCTGCGTCCAGAGTAGCCTGGTACTTTTCCTTTAGTATCGGATTTTTTGAAAGCTTTTGATCTAATTGGTCAAGTTGTTTTAATGCTAACCATCTGTTGTTCGGAAGAAATGCACCTTGCTTCCAGAGGAGACCTATTTGATAATGACCGTCAACAATTTTGGTTGTGGACTCTAAAATTTCAATCGCTCTTTTATCATTTTCCGACAAAGCTCTTCGGGGCAACGCACTGCCCAAGTTTTCCACTTTCATCCCATCTTGGACCAATTTGAAAAGAGGTCGTCCATATTAGGGCAATTTTGCACCTGAGTATACTGTACAGGTGTAGACTCATTGAAAACTAAATTCGTTTTACCGGCGCACGTCCAGCCAAATGGAGTTTCAACGACCCATGGGGCATTTTTGGACCTTTTATAATTTGTTTATAGTGAATCAAGTCTAAGTTGTCAATGCCTGTAATAATTGAGACATTGTTCCGTTCAAGTTCAGGAAAATTTATATGACTGAGATGATCATAATTTTTGCACAAAGCGTTTAGTTGAGCTACATTTACTACGGACTTGTTCAAATCTGGTACTGCCATAACATCATTAAGTCTGACAGGTTCGACTGAGCTATCTATTGGTTTTATGTCAAGGCATACTTTGGAGCAATCAATTTCCTTAGTCGTGTGATACCCACTTATAGGCATTTTACCTGTTTCTTCGAGATTAAGACCAAGTTCCTTTGCTGTTGACTTCAGAAGTAGACTTTGACAGCTACCGTTGTCTAGGTATTCGTATGTTTTCACAGACTGGATTCCATTTATCAATTGAAATGCCACAAAAGCCTTCTGGCCTGTTCCAACAAATTGCACTGGTTTAACGTTTGAGTTGATTTTGTTCTAAAAACTATCGTGCAGAAGTGTGTTATGTCTTTTGCCGCAGCCTTTTGCGCGGCAGACGTTTTTTGAATTGCATTGATCGACATGATGATGTCCAAAACAATTGAAACAAAGCTTTTGCTTCATAACATGATCTTTCCGTTTTGGGGGACTCAGTGCTTGGAAATGTATGCATTTGTAGAGGTATTGGCAATTGTCATTGTTAGGACAACTAACGCTTTCTTTCGTTTTAGACTGAAATTGCCCTTGTCCCTGTTACTCAGCAATTGATGCTTTGATTTCGGATTTTCATTAATTCTAGTAGAGTGCGACGTTTTCCAAGCCATTTTATGAACACCAATGTTTTGAGAAGATGGGAGGTTTGAGTTTGTTGGTAAACCTCGGCATGCTTTCGCATAGTTAAGGAGCCACTCAGCAAGCGCGTTTAAAAATGGCTGTGTCATGGTTTTTTCTAGGACGTAACGGTTCCATTCGAGGCTGACTGGATTTGGTAATTTTGTTAAAGCTATGTTCATGTTGATTGTGCAGTGAAGATCATTAATAAAACCGAGTTGTTGAAAGGTGTAGACAAGCGTTAGAAGAAATGAGGAGTACTGTGTATAACTTTCTGGATTTGATAAGTTTGGACTTCTAAAGTTCGATAATTTGTCCAGAAAAGCATTGATAATCCTCTTTGAATTGCCAAAATGATCTTGCAGTCTTGATAGAGCTGCTGCGTATAAATCATCATTGCAACTGTAGCCATCAACTAGTGCTTTAGCTTCTCATGTGAGTAGTGATTGCAAATGGATCTTTTTTTCAGCTGACGACATGGGTGATTGGTCGATAGTTGCTTTGAAAAAGCTATACCATTTTATCCACTTCATTGGATCACCGTTGAACGTTTCTGCGTGCTGTTTCGGGACAAATTTTTGGAAACATACTGACATTGAGCTGGTTGAACATTGGTTTGAGCTTTCCGCGTTTAGAAGTTCTCGATGATCGAAGTTATTGTTTGGTGTGTTGCGATTTGTTTCAGGGAAAAAACTCTGAGTAGTGGGCCAATTGAAGGAATGTGCGTTAAGCAATGACGATGGAGCGGCGTTAGAATCAAATAGTACGCTGCTGGGTGCAGAAAAACTGACGTTGTTGTTCACAGCGGGCGCTGATGAACTGACTGCTTATTGCTCCTGATTGCTGATATCAAGACGAGGTTGAACTGGGTTAGTAAATTGAAAATTAGAGCTGTCCGGCGGATAATTTGGTCTTTTGGTGACACCAACACTGAGGCTGAAGTCCTCTTGAGTATTTATCTGTGACTTCCCTTTGACGTATTTTTTGAAATTATCGATACACTTATTAACTTCTATCTTAAGACGACTGTGTTCGCTATGTTCACTGTGGTTTTCTTCAGAGAGGCTCTCTGTTGGAGCACTAGAACATTGATGAAGATTCTCCAAGATAGTTGTTTCTCTCTGGTTGCTATCGGAGTTAGCGGTTGACCGAGTGTCTACCATGACTAAAACGTAGACTGTTTTCTTTACCTTGTTGGAGAAAAGTTTTTGGTTTTGGTTTATGTAACTCACACCAGATAAGCAATACTAAATTTATTCTCAAGTTCGTGACAGCTTGACAATTATCTGGTTCAAAGGTTTTCTAAGGGCTACTTAACAGCGCTATCTGGGTGTTTCTACATATACCAGTTAACTACCTGTTAAATTCCACCCTGTTACCTGCTACCTAACTGCTAAAACTTATACAAATCAAGTTCAATTAAGGATTGTTAATAATCCAACTAACTAACACTTGCTACCTACCCGCAAACTTATACCAAACTTAGCTACCTACAAGTTCCCGAATTTTACCTACCTGATACCTGCTACCTACCTGCTGCAATTTTTTCCTACTTATACCTACCTGCAAACTTATACCAAACTTACCTACCTAGAAGCTCCCAAATTTAACCTACCTAATACCTGCTACTTACCTGCTGCAACTTGTACCTACTTATACCTAAGTTCTAATTGCCGGTAACCTTCTTGCTGGATACTTGCAATCTACCTGTAACAGCTTTTACCAATAGGTCCACACCTATTAGTGAAATGCAGAAAGGTTGAGATAGTAATCAAACTCGGTAGTAGACGAAAAGCAAAGATAGCATGAGTGGTCTGGAAGAAAAGAGACCGGGGAGTTTGGGGCGGATAAAACTCCAAAACTGGAAAGCGAAGAAAGAGCGTGGGGTTGGGAAGGCAACCAACCTGTGGGGGTTTGGGGTTGGTAAAACCCCAAAAACCGAAAGCAAAGAAAGCGCGGGGTGTTGGGAAGGCAACCAACCTGGGGGGATTTGGGGCGGGTAAAACCCCAAAAACCGAAAGCAAAGAAGGTGCGGGGGGTTGGGAAGGCAACCAACCTGGGGGAATTGGGGCGGGTGAAACCCCAAAACCGAAAGCAAAGCAAGCGCAGGGGGGGGGGGTTGGGAAGGCAACCAACCTGGGGGGATTTGGGACGGGTAAGACCCCAAAAACCGAAAGCAAAGAAAGCGCGGGGGGTTGGGAAGGCAACCAACCTGGGGGGATTTGGGGCGGGTAAAACCCCAAAAACTGAAAGCAAAGAAGGTGCGGGGGGGTTGGGAAGGCAACCAACCTGGGGGGAATTGGGGCGGGTAAAACCCCAAAACCGCAAGCAAAGAAAGCGCAGGGGGGGTGGGAAGGCAAGCAACCTGGGGGGATTTGGGACGGGTAAAACCCCAAAAACCGAAAGCAAAGAAAGCGCGGGGGGTTGGGAAGGCAACCAACATGAGGGATTTGGGGCGGTTAAAACCCCAAAACCGAAAGCAAAAAAAGAGCATGGGGTTGGGAAGGCAACCAACCTGGGGGGATTTTTTGCGGGTAAAACCCCAAAAACCGAAAGCAAAGAAAGTGCGGGGGGTTGGGAAGGCAACCAACCTTGGGGGATTTGGGGCGGGTAAAACCCCAAAAACCGAAAGCAAAGAAAGCGCGTGGGCTTGGGAAGGCAACCAACCTGGGGGGATTTGGGGCGGATAAAACCCCAAAAATCGAAAGCAAAGAAAGCGCGGGGGGTTGAGAAGGCAACCAACCTGGGGGGATTTGGGGCGGGTAAAACCCCAAAACCGAAAGCAAAAAAGTGCGGGGGGGTTGGGAAGGCAACCAACCTGGGGGGTTTGGGGCGGGTAAAACCCCAAAAACCGAAAGCAAAGAAAGTGCGGGGGTTGGGAAGGCAACCAACTTGGGGAGATTTGGGGCGGGTAAAACCCCAAAACCGAAAGCAAACAAATCGCGGTGGAGCTTGGAAGGCAACCAACCTTGGGGGATTTGGGGCGGGTAAAACCCCAAAAACTGAAAGCAAACAAAGCGCGGGGGAGTTGGGAAGGAAACCAACCTGGGGGGATTTGGGCCGGGTAAAACCCCAAAACCAAAAACTGAGCGCGCGCGTAAATAATAAGATAAATTTTCAAAGACTGTCTTTTGGTCTTTTGAATCTGCTTTCAGTCTGTTGTGATGTTTTGCGAACCCTCTTGTTGTTACATTTGGACTGATTTTGTAAAATTTCTAGATCTTTGGATACTGAAACATCAAAAAAACTCATGGTGCAGATCAATTGCTTCCCATTTCAATCAATTTTTTAGAGCAATACTTAGCTTTTTCAGGGGTTGAATTCGTTGCCTGATGTGGTTGGGCGCCAAAATATGTTATCAAAAACAACTTAATTTGGGTGGGGGTTATCGTTCGAGTGTGCTAATAAAAAATGTTATTTCTTATTTTCATTTAGATTAAATATATTATTTTCTTTTGATTGCGAGTGTTTTGTATGATTGTAATTTGTGCTCTGAGGCTCGTGTCAAAAATCACTTCCGTTCGTTTTCGACAAAAGAAGTCATGTCAGTGACAACACCAATGGCCGCATTCGTAAGTAAGTCAACTTCGGAAACCCACAGGGTTGTTATCTTGCCTGTCAATCTCGACTGCTGACAAACACTTTTGACGCAACATTCTGATTTGTTTATTAAGCTTTTAAAGCACGTCCGTTAACTCCTGTAAGCACCTATTCGTGCAATCTGGGCCATATTACTCCAAATCTCCTAAAACTAAGCAATCATTCCAACGGAACTTGGTAGATTTTTGGTATCGACGAGTTTTTTCCTGAGAAAGGGGTTCGTCATTTTACGGCAACGCAATTTGGTATCGTTGGGCCAATGCGTCCGTCCCAGCACTGAACATCCCAGCTGATTGGTAACCTCTCGAGCATTTTTTAACTTCCTCGGTAGCTTGTTCTGAGCTGTTGAAGGAACGAACTGATCCCTAGAGACTACTACCAAGCTTCTAGGGTTCATTTGGTGTCATTTTTGTAAACTTTTCTCTTTTATCCGGAAAAAAAACGTTTTTTTTTTTCTTTATATTATACCTTGCTTCGGCCTAGAATAATTTGTTTGCAAAATATATTCTAATTTTAAAAACTGCCGGACGAGTGTTCCGCTAGAAGTGACGACAGAACACGGCAGAATATTTGTCCGACTGCTTGTAAAGTTAGGATATCTTTTGCCAACAACTTCTTCTAGGCCAAACCAAGGTACAAAATAGATTAAAATACAATTTATTTCGGATAAATTAGTGAAATTCACAAAATAGAGTTGTTTTGATAGTTTTGAATGCCAATAGACTGCCCCGGTTGGCCACCAATAATATATCTTGGAAACCAAACTTAAGTCATTTTTGGTTGTATGGCCTCTTTGATACCATCCACAAGAACATACAAAAAATTAAAACTGTTCTCAAATGACGTCTTTTGTATCACATTTTACAACGATTAATTCGGAAATGCCGTTGATTTTCAACAAAAAACCTTCAGCAAAAAAATTTCAGTGATGTCTTGTGTACCATATTTAAGACCATAGACTGTTATGGCCCATACAAAACCATAAAATCTTCTTGGTGCTACCTAATTTTTTTGACTGAAATAGTCTTTTCATAACATCTTTGCTGTCTTGGAAAATTTTTAAGCTGTCTTGGATAACTTATCCAAGGCCCTAGAGTTTTATGGTACATACAAGACCTTAAAACTTTTTGTGCTTTTTAACTCAAAAAGAAAGTTTAAAACATGTTAGGGAGTTTGCAGACAAAAGAATATAAAAACTTCTGTCATTTTAAAAAGAGATGTTTTCCCAGAAGAATCGATTTGAAAGCATGAAAAGAACATAACGATATTCACAGGAAGTTCGTTCATGCTGTGATTTACTAATGACCGCATAACACAGTTCTGTTTTCATGTTTTTTGTTATTTGACAGGTGACACATTTAATTGCAAGAAATTGCTGAGTTTAGGGTGTTCTTGTGTTTGCTTTGTGTAAATTTTGCTTACTTTTTATTCCATGAATGGCTTTATTTGAAAGATCAAAGTGGCGTAGCTGGATTAATTACAGCAACAAGAGGCGTATAAAAAACCTCCAAAAGTTAAAAAAACACAATCAAAACAATGAAATCTTAGTAGGAAAACAAAAAAAGTTTTTTGTTGTTCAAAAAATTAATAAAAAATCCTGGTGTTTTCTATTCAATATACCTATTTTTTGTCGTTAACTGAAGGAACGGAAAGAAACATAGCGAAACGTTGTATTAAAAAAAGAAAAATACTTTATTTTAATATAGGCCTCGACCAAGGACCAAACAAGGAAGCCAAAAGTGAAGGTTTACATTTTCCAGCAAAAGATAATCAGTTGGTGACACATTGACCAGCGGAGAGTAAATGGAATCAACGGACAATTATCTTACATTCTTACATAGTTTTGCCTTTCTATGCGTACATCTTGCATATATTTGCGTGTCTAAGCGTAGATCCTCTATAGTTTTGCGTGTCTAAGCGTATACCTTACGTAATTTTGAGTTCCTAAGCTAGATTTTACATAATTTTTCGTTCACTTTAGCCTACACTTTATATACTTTTGCGGAAAGAAGTGCGGCTGCACAGTTGTAGAAAAGGCGACAAAATCTGAGGAGATCATCAGTGGTTCCAGTCTCACATAGATAGAAAACTCAGAGCGTTGAATTTCTTTAAGATCTAAGCTAAACTCATACTCAATTTATTTAAGATTTACGCTTAATAACTCAACATTATGAGAGATCTTGGACACGAAAAATTATGTAAAAAAACTTAAAGATGCACACTTCATTACATTCGACGCAAAATAAACTAAGAGAATTGCGATGAGTTTTGTGATTTGTCAACGCTAGTTACCGATTATCTTACATAATTTTGATGAATTGTCTCGGCCCAGGAAACAAAAACAAGGTTTATTCATTTTCATCAGTAGAAATATATCGATGTTATTTTTATGAAATAATTGGTATTTTGTTGAAAAATACTGACAAAACTGCACAAAGAGACTACTCCATTTTCAAAAAAGTATAGTCAAACGCCTCTGTTCGTAAATTAAAATCCATACGGAAGAGAATTGGATCAAAATTGGCCTTTTTCTCGGCAACCGCAGTTGTCAGCAAGATTGCATTTTTGTGTTAAAGAACTCATAGAAGGTTTTACTTTAAAAGCCCTTAATATATCCTGAAGGAACTCACTTGGCAGCTGAGGCAAAAGTCATTTTTGAAAGGAAAATTGTTTTCAGAAATATATTGAGTGAATTAGCAAGATATTAAGAAGATGGAAAGAGTTAGAGGGCGTCAGTGAGCATTGTGTTTGTCCTTGCATTTCATAACAACATTTTCAGCTTCTCCCAGTCTTTTGTCAGTGAATAAAATGGGGATTACTTTCGTGACAACATCCATGATAGGGTTTACTGTTTAAGGCAATAATGCAAATAGTGAATCTCAGTTGAACTCCAGTGTCAAAATGACTGGATTTTGTTCATTGGATGGGTTGAATTGGATTGCAAACAAATTAGAGTTGTCTATCATGCACATTGGCAACATGGCATCTATTTCAACATCTTTCCTGCTGTTCAATCTGTCTCCATCCTTCACTCTGTCTAGATCCAACTCATACACTGAACAATTATGTCTTCCATGGTCTATCACATCACCCACAAACAGATATCCATCACTATTAGTCGTCGTATGCAACATTGATCCTGCTTGTTCCATTTCAACATTATCGTTGTCCCTTGTTACCCAAGCTAATCCACATATATCATTAGTGTCTTGTAGTGTGACGTGTTTGATACTCCCTGCCGTACTCTCTTCCATTTTCCCACTTTCACTTTTCTTTCCCTGTTTCTCTCTCCTTTTGTTCTGTGGATTGGAATTGCTGTTCTTTTCATCTCCATTCATAGTCTCTCTACTCGTCTTCTGTCTCTCTTTTTTCTCTTTCCTTCTAATATTATTACCTGCTTCCAATGCTACAACTGCAACCCTATTCCCTCCTGTATGCACGATCAAATGACTCCCAGTGTAACATACACGCATAGCAAGCATATCTCTTTCAATATCCAGTCTCGCCCTGTGAATACATTTCTCCTCTCTGTAGATATAAACACTCTCCCATCTGTACACACACTCCTCACAATTATCTAATCTGGTCACAATGGCCATTCTCTTATCACGTGATCTACTCAATTCCCAAATATAATCCTTCTTCAAGTCTGTTCGCTGTGGTTGTTCCCTGCTGATGACATTTGTGTCCAGCTGTCTCTCCTCCCTCAAGTCACCCTCCTGTCTCAACACACTCACTCTCCATCTCTTATTTCTCCTACAAAATACAGAAGCATAGAGGGTGCTGTCGCTTGTCTTTGCTATATCCCACAACACACTCTCTTTTCCCCTCAACCCTGCTTCCCATATCACTCTGTGTTCAACTGTCACACTGTTCTTTTCACTGTTCAAACCTAATAATCCAACTACATTTCGATGTAGCTCTGAACATATGATCTGTTGTGTGCTCCAATTGTAAACTGCTTTTCCACACTCAAAACTCTCTCCACACGTGAGTTTTATTGCTCCCAATGATTTGAGATTCCCCCAGTTTCTTGACCTTATCTGTGACGTCACAGTCTCATTTCTCTCCTTCGGCGTTTCACTCGAGTGTGTTTTCCTGCATGTGTTTGCGTTATTTTCTCGATCACTGTCTAATTGGAACAAATTTGCCAATCTATCTATATTCAGTCTGCATTGATCGCTCACTTCTTTCTGGATTTTGATTAGAGCTTCAGTTTGCCTGGCAACCATTTCTCTAACCACTTGCCTTTTATTCATCAACTCTTCATTATTCCTTGATTTCATCACTTGGATTTGTTTCTTTTCCAGATCACAAACATCTTTCACAAATTGTTCAAAAACACTATGAAACTTATTCACAAACTGGGTAGTTTGTTCTTTGTAGTCTTTAAATCGATCACAAATGTCCTTTTCAGGCTTCAAAACGAGTTCGAACAACTTAATCTGGTGATTGTCTCCGTCGTGATCGTTTGTCCAGCAAGTTTCACATATTGAAAGGTTGCATTTACAGCAAAAGTATTTGAGATGTTTTCCGAGGTGTTTTCTGCAGTTATTCGTTGAAGACAGCTCGCGTGTTTCCAACTCTCCTAAAATGATGAAACGAAATACTACTCGGACACAGATTAAGCTTGAATTTTTATTACAACCTTTTCGTTCATTCATGTTCCTTGCAAGTTCTTTCAAGGACTTGCAAGTTCTCCTTGAACAAACATTCTTGCGTTCTTCCAGGTTTCCAGACCATGCAACATAGAAAGCACTACTCCCCCTGGTTGCCTCTTTTTGGTCTGAACATATCAAATGTTGGTGTGGGGTCTCTAATAATAATAAATTGTTTACGGATTACGCATGATACAAACGGGCATTTACATAATTTATTTATTTTCAACTGTTACATGCGCTCCGAAAGGACACCATTGACCCCTATGGATCGTTTTCAGGCGCCTTTGTGAGGAAGATAAACAAAAGAGTTTGTTGGGTTTATGCAGGGAAAAGGACTACTATGTGTCTAAAAAAAAGTTTCAAATAAAACCAAAACACAATTCTTGGATTTAAACGGCAGGAAACAACTTACAAATATCGATCGTTCCAATCAGCCAAAGATATAGTTTTGTATGTCTAAAGAACCAAAAACATTGTTTTTAAGGAAATTTGTAGCGAAAACTTTAACCTGTTTTTCTTTCATTTTTCTCAGGCTTTTGAAAAAAGTAGGATCTAAACCAAGCAAGCAGTTGCATAGTTTTCTCAACCTTACTGTGATTGAGCAATTACTTAGTTTAGGGTAACTCACTTTGAGTTGTTTTTTTTTTTGTTTTTCTCTTCCCATCAATTTCAATCAGCTCTTTTTCTGCGATTGCTTTTTTCAGTTGTTCGACATTGCATTCTTTTCGTATCACTTTTATCAGCAACTTTAGCAGTTCGTAAATATGGAGTTCTTGTGTGCTGTAGATGTTGTTTTCTTCTCGTATTTTTGTAGTTGACTCAAACTTTTTCTTAAAAAATATCATTCTAAGCAATCTGTTTACTTTGTTATCAATGGGCTGTAGGATGCTTTTTGTCGTCGACCCATAAGCTATGACTCCGTAGTGTATGATTGGCTGTACATAAGTCTTATAGACTCTCATCATATGCGATACTTTTAGGAACTTTCAGACGATAAAACATAGCAGTGAACTGGTTCAGCTTCTTCTGGATAAAATTGCTATGTTCGGAAAAGCTTAAACGGTGATCTAGAATGATGCCTAAATACTTGAAAATGTTTACATTTTCTATTTTTACTGGCTTTCTTTTGCCTGAAAGACATTGTCTTTGATTTTTTGATATTTAGTGTGAGCTTATTTTGCTCTAGCCTGTGTGTAACATTGTTTAGAGCCAATTGATGCTTGCTATCTATTGTTTTTGGAGTTCCAATGGTTTTTATAGCGGTATCGTCAGCAAAAAGATAATCTGTACTGTTTTCATTGCTACATGAATTGTCATTTATATAAAGAATAAACAGCAGTGGTCCAAGGATGGAACCCTGCGGTACTCCAAACGACACTTGTCTAGATTTTGAAGATTCTCCTTTCAGTTTTAGTACCTGTGTTCTGTCGTTCAGGAAGGAAGCTATTATGCTTAAAGTTTTACCCCTCAATCAATAATCTGAACATTTCTCTAGGAGAATGTGATGGTCGACAGTATCAAATGCTTTTTCAAGTCCAGAAAAGTTACCTTGATTTCATTTGCGTTATTTTGTTTATTCGTTCTGATATCTTCTAACAATGAAACACTTGCGTCGGTAGTGTTGTGGTTTGATCTAAACCCAAATTGATTAGCTTTTAGTATCTTGAATTTTTCTATATAGTTTTCAGTTCTATCAAAAATTAGGAACTCAAATATTTTGCCAATGATAGGTAACAATGAGATCGGTCTTTAATTCTCTGGTTTGCTCTTGTCTCCTTCTTTATGGAGTGGTGTTATGGCTGCTATTTTAAAAGGCTTCGGAAAATTTCCCTCCTCAAAACATTTGTTGAAGAGCATCGTCAGAACCGGCAAAACACTTGCCGATACAGCTTTGATATAGACGTAATTCAAATTATAGCAATCTGTGCTGTACTTTTTCTTAGTCTTAGCGATAGCGGCAGTAACTTCTTTTTCATCAATTGTCCTGAAAACCATAGAATTTATTTGTTTTGCTCTCTGTGTCAGTTTTGGTGAAGAAAATTTTTTTGCTAAGTTAGCTCCTATTGTAGCAAAAAAATTATTGAAATTATCATGATCATCAACAGCTGTTTTTTCATCTCCATTGATATTGACTACTTCGTTAACAAACTGAAAAAAATTCCTTTTTCTGTTTCCAGCTTCTGTTATTATTTGCTTTTCATAAAATTCTGACATCTTTCCTGTTATTCTTTTCCTCAACAATTTGGAATGTTTTTCGTACGCTTCTTTATCACTTTGGGATTTTGTTGTTAAGTAACGCTTCCAGAGTTGGCTTTTTTTAGCTGAGCATTTTTTTACTTCTCTGTCAATCCATTCTTTCTTGGCGCCTTGTTTTGATGGCTTTAGAGGTAAAAAAAGTATTGAGTGCCTCAACCAGTTTCTCATGTACGATTTCTGCACACCGGTTGGTATCACTTGTTAATAATTGGCCTCTCACTGATTCAAATTTTTTCTGGAGAAAAGAATTGAGCTCAAGGAGGAGATGATCATTGTCTAGTTTATTCCAGTTTCTTCTCAGTACTTGAACACCTTCAAAACTTTTCTCTCTTTTCTACAAATTCTAGTCCCACCGTGTAATGGTCGCTGATTTTAGTTTTTTCAACAAAATTTTTTGATTTGAAATTTGTGAAAAAAACATGAATACAAGTTTTTGTCCTAATTGTTTCGCGCGTTGCTGTTTGAGGGTCTACAAGAGCCAAAGCATTCGTTTCCATTTGGTTAATTATTAGGGTCGATTGTGCCGATTTCTTCAAAAAATTAACATTTAGGTCGCCACACACGATATGTAGAGTATCGGGTGTCATACTTATTTCATCAATATAGGAAAAAAGTTTTTCAAAGGTTTCTGCTTTTGTTGCATTGGGCGGAATGTATATACAAGTCACTAAGTGTGTTTTATCGGAAAAATTAATCTCCAAACTAATAGCTTGCAGACTGTTTGTATCAACTGATGCAATTCTTTTCTTTGTCGCTTTTTTGTGTACAAAAATGCCAACATCACCTCCTCTTTTTTTTCTGTTGGATGTTTCCATCTTCAGGTAGTTCTGCAGAGAAAAACATTCGCTTTCAAAGCTATTTTTAACCAGGTTTCAGTTAGGCAGATTGCCAATGGCTCAACCTCTGTCTGACTAATAAAAACTTTGAATTCATCAAAATTTTTGTTAAAGAACGAATGTTTCGAAGAAGTATCCACTCCTTTGCCGTTTTAACTGAAGTGTCCTTGTTTTCTGAAACCTCCATATGTTCTTTTGTCTGCGTTTTTGTCATTATGGCTGACTGGTTTTTATCAGCATCTCATCCTAACAGCGCATGACTGTTAAAAAAAACAAAACAAAAAAACATAACAAAACAAAAAAAAGCAAAAAAGGAACTTTGGAAAACTGCAAGAGAAAAAAATGTGAAACAAAAGTTTTTAACAAAGCTACAAATTTTGGATAGTTTTTAGAGTGTTCCTAGTTGCTTTAATATCTCCGCGGAGATCGCAGAGTTTTTCTTTTTCTGTAGGCTTCAACTCCCCTTCTTCCAACCTGTGCAGGTTGCGGAGATCGCAACTAGGTTGAAAGGCACCAGCGGAGATCACTGGTAGATTCGTAGAAACTTAAAAAAAATTTTTGTCAATATACAGCTAGATTTATCTAATTGTGCTTTGTTTCTACCAAATGTATTTATCTTCCCGTGAGAAATCAATTTATTTTTGAACAGAAAAATAATCGAAAGTTCTTTGAAGTCAATCAAAACCAAAAGGTTGAGTTAAGCATTAAGTTTGTCTTCGTTCCTTTACTCTCTACCGAAGCAGTGGCGTTTGTTATCCGGCGATAGTTTTCGACGCTGTTGCGTTCAGTTGCTTGTCTTTTTTTGACGGCATCTAAGTTGTCCAACTCTTCAACTTCTTGTACTTTGACAAACTTAGTTTTTTCGTTTCCATCATGAAACAAAACTGAGACAACACAATTGTTGGTGCTCGTAATCATATCTCGCTTGTGTGCCTCGTTTCGTATTTCCTGTTCACATTCAGGCAGCGACTCGTACATGTATATATTTGGCTTGTTCAGAAAGTTTTTTTTGTTTCGTAGGCTCTTGCGTTTTTTGTACACATCAATTTTGTCCTGGTAGAATATGAACTTACAGATAACAGTGGAAGTTGTTTTGGCATTGTTACCGGGTAATAGGTGGCAAGCTTTTATCCGATTATAGTCTATTTTCATACAAAGAAAATTTTGAAAAAATTTCAAAGTGTCTCGGGTGACGTCTGCACCATTCCTTGCTTCAAATGGGGGATTGGAAATCAGCAAACAATCTTTCCTGGAATACCGTTCCTGACACCGCAGGCGATCGTTCATGTTTTTTGATTTTCCCGCAGTTTAGCAATTTCTTGCTCTTGTTGTTCGGTTTTTGAGCTCAAAAAACGAACCTCCTTGGTTAATTCGCTCACCTTTTCGGAATTGCTACTCACGAGACCCTCATCACAGTTGAAGATGTTGCTTCCATCTGCACCACAGCCACAAATAAGTAAGAAGAAAAAAAAACAATTAAATTCTGTAAAATGCAATGATGATGTAATCTAGTTAAGGATATTGTTCAAATCGATGTTCTTTTTGTAGGCTTCTGCTAAAAAAAACGCGTGTTTTTAGAACATAAATATGCAGGTCAAAACCGACTGAATTGCGCTTGCTTTCTGTGTTTATGGTGCCGGTGCCGGTGTACGTTCGAATCCTCATCTCTAACTTAAAAGCTGGGGCGGTTTTTGTACAGTTGTAACATTCCCGGGTCAATGTTTTGTTGAAAAAGTAATGTAAGAAATGCGGTGAAAAGCGGCAAAAAAATCCACCGCAAAGTGCCGGCATCTTTTAGCGATGGATGACGTGAAAGCAGCAAATTTTTGTAAGATTTGCGGCTTTTAGCGGTGAAACTTTTATTTTCAACGCTTTCACTCGAACCTCTCACCTCCCGCATGTCAGCTTCTTATTCCACTGCACCATATATCACTTACTCGTATTATATTTCCTGTGAAACTAAATCAGATTCAATCAGCTTGATGGAAGAAAACATATGCGTTGAAAAATTGAAACATTCGCGGTTTTTTGGCGCTGAGGTTTTCTCACCACCTAAGCGATGAGAAAATAATATATCGCTACCAAGCAGAAGCGGTGAAAAAAAAACTTCACCACTCAAAACTGCAAATCTTACAATAATTCACCGCGATTGAATTTACAGCATTTTTAACCGTAAAATTGATGAAACATGTGCAGCTTTTTGGCTGAAATTTCTTCTCAAAGCGAGTACCATCAAATCTTGACATTTTAAAATGTTCATATATAGGCGATAACTGTCTATGAGTTTAATCATACAACCCGCATGAAAACAAAAAAAATCTTCTAAGCAGTCAACACAAAAAATTTAATTAATAAAGCGAAATGTGAAATAAATGGAAAGGGAACTACAAAATGAGTAACTAACAAAAAGTTAGCCCGCTTAAAAAAACCTTTTTCCTTTATTATTGAATACATATATGAGACAGCTGATTTCTGTTCTAGGTGAGCGGTTACATCTAATCTTGTCGTTTCAGATTACTGATTGAAACTAAAACACCTATCAAGATCTTGTTTTTTTCCGAGGGAACAATGACATCAGGTAGTTTCTTTGAAGATAAAAATTTAATGCTTGTAAGACTTTTTGGTAAGCAATCGTTATGCAAATGAAGAAGAGAGAGGCAAACTTCAAAAATTCACATATTGCGGTGTAGATGTGTGTGGTGTGTGTGTGTATGTTTAGTTTGTTTGTTTAGCGGATGGTTTGGTGGTGAGATGCAGTTTGGTGTTTATTACTAAGAAAATCCCGGTTTCACATATTCTCATATTGATTAAAATTTTTTTAAACCCCATTTTAACAAAAGTTTTACATGTACCTCTTAGGGGGCTAAAAATTTGTTTTTTTTTCAAAACGATGTTTCCGACAACTTTTTTCAATCACAAAATTTGTTTCACAACAATTCACGCCCATTAGAGACTAAAAATTGTCTAAAAGTTTTTAGACTAAAACCTTCAAAAAAGTTTACATTTTCTGGTCCCCCTAGGGGCTCAAAATTTCGATTTCAGACAACAGTGCTTCCCACAACTTTTTTGCACTCACAAAACATTTTTGATGGCATTTCACATCCTTCAGAGACAAAAATTCGACAAAAATATTTTAGACTCTAATTTTCGAAAATGTGTTCGTCCACTCCTATACGGGGGATAATTTTTTTTTCAAAATTGCTTTTGACGGAAAAATGGTGGGCTTATTATTCGAATTTTAAAAAACTTTAGTTGTCCCACCCCGTTGACGATGGTCACGCTGCAGTAATTGCACTAACCCCCCCCCCCCCCCCCGTTGAGGTTCTAGTCAGAATTTTATACTACTGGTAGGGCTAGCATAAAGTTCCAAAACCCCAAATAACTGTGGAGAGTCGGAAAATTATGTGCTATATTCAATCGAGTAAAGATTAAATCACCCTTTTTTGAAACTAAAAACTGAACCGGCACTCCGTTTATTAATTGCAAACGTGGATGTAAAAATCAAACCGAATCTCCAATATAAGATGCGCGGGTCAAGGTTTCAAGGACATTCTAAGCAAAATTATGCAAGATAAGTGAATGCGGAATATTTTGTAAGATTAGCGGTGGAAGCAGTGCAATTACACAAATCAGGCGGTAAATGCGGTGAAAAAAACCTTTATCGCCTGGTAGCGTAAAATTACAGAGTTTCAGCTTTCAATTTAGAGGTGATATTACGTAAATTCACCGATTGAAAAAGGTGTTCAAATTATGTAAGATGAGCGTTGAATGCGATGAAATTACATAAATTCACCGCTTAACTTAGCGGTGAAGCTATATAAATTCCCCGCTTAGAAAACGCTTCGAGTTGTCTTTTGTTCAAAGAGGTTAAAATAAGGTTCAAAGAGGTTCAAAGAGGTTCACTAAAAGACGCAAAGAAAATTGACCCACGAAAAAATATACATCTTTTTGAAACTTTTTGAGGTGGTGAAACTATGTAATGTCACCTCTAGAGTAAGCGGTGAACTTACAAAAAATCACCGCATTTCACCGCTAAATTTTGTAATTTCACCGTTAATCCCTCAAAAGTGAAGAAGTAACTGGCATGCAGTAGGTGAGAGTCTCAAATCCGTGCTGGGATGGTAACTTGTAGTAAGCGGTGAAATGTGGTGCATTTTTGTAAGTTCACCGCTGACTCTGGCGGTGAAATTACATAATTTCATCGCATTTCAGCGCAAAATTATGTACAAAATTTGTGGTGAAAAAATCAATTTTTCACCGGTAATCTTACATATTTTTCCGATTTTTTTCTCGACCCGGGTGCTGGAGAGATGACTTAGAGAGAAATTATTGGCTCAAACTGACCAATGGGCCCAAGTGGAATCAGAATTATCCGTAAATTAGATTTTTTCACAACTGCTGGACAGAATGTGATAACAGTAGAGTTTGCTTCTAATGCATTACCTTACCTGGACTAAGTTCAATTTGCCCGGGTTCTACACCAACTATGATGGGATGTGAACCGCTACTTGGTCCTTGAAGCAACAACGAAGAACCTTGATGTCCATTTTGAGGTTCGGAACTGGCCTGGTTCTCTGGTAAGTTTGAAGACAAGGTCGTTGTCTGTTCGTACTGGAGTGGTTGTCTGAGATGTCTTTGGTGACTGGTAGTGTTCCTCGTTCTTTGACGGTTTTCCTCAGCAACGATTGGAACTTGATGAGATCCGGGAGGTCTGTGGGTGTCGATCGCCCCCATCGTCTGACGAACATCTGCAGTTCGAACTGAAACAATGCTCATCTTTTTTAACCAATAAAAAATTTCTACGTCCACTTCTCGGTAACTACAAGAAAGTTTTAGTTTAATCAATTCCTTTTCTCAATACCCGGGCCGAGGTGTCAACGCTAAAAAACGCAAAATTATGTAAGATTGGCGCTGAATGCGTTGATTTTATGTAAGATCTACGCCTGAGCGTAGATCTTACATAAATTCAACGCATTCAACGCTAATCTTACATAATTTTGCGTTGAATTTAAGCGTAGATATTACATATTTAGCTTTGAATTTTAGCGTAGATCTTACATATTTAGCGTTGAATTTAGCATTGATGTTACATAAATTCAACGCATTCAACGCTAATCTTACATAATTTTGCGTTGAATTTTGGCGTAGATCTTACATATTTAGCGTTGAATTTTAGCATTGATCTTACATAAAGTCAACGCATTCAACGCTAATCTTACATAATTTTGCGTTGAATTTTGGCGTAGATCTTACATATTTAGCGTTGAAATTTAGCATTGATCTTACATAAATTCAACGCATTCAACGCTAATCTTACATAATTTTGCGTTGAAATTTGGCGTAGATCTTACATATTTAGCGCTGAATCTTAGCGTAGGTCTTACATATTTAGCGTTGAATTTAGCGTTGATGTAACAGAAATTCAACGCATTAAACGCTAACCTTTCCATTCTATTTCAGACCACTTTACGATTTCATAAGTTTTTCAATTTTTCTTTTCAAAAAGTCAATCTTTTCACTGTTTCGAAACCAATAATTCACAGGTGAGAAACATGAGGTCTGCAAAAAATCACTTTTTAGTGCTCTTTTATAGTGCAAAGTCCATTTCAGACCATTTTACGATTTCAGATCTTTTTCAAGTTTTTTTTTCAAAAAGTCAATTTTTTCACTGTTTCGACCCCAATACTTCACAGTGCTCTTTTATAGTGCAAAATCCAATTCAAAACAAGTTAAGATTTCAAATTTTTCAAGTTTTTTTTTCAAAATATCATTTTTTTTTCACTGTTTCGACCCCTATACTTCACAGGTGAAAAACATGTGGTCAGCAAAAAATCACTTTTTAGTGCTCTTACAGTGCAAAATCCAATTCAGACCATGTTACGATTTCAAATCTTTTTCAAGTTTTTCCTTCAAAAAGTCAATCTTTTCACTGTTTCGACTCCAATACTTCACAGGTGAGAAACATGAGGTCAGCAAAAAATCACTTTTTAGTGCTCTTTTATAGTGCAAAATCCAATTCAGTCAATTTTACGATTTCAGAACTTTTTCAAGTTTTTTTTTCGAAAAATTAATTTTTTTACTGTTTCGACCCCTATACTGCACAGGTGAGAAACATGAAGTCAGCAAAAAATAATCTTTGAGTGCTTTCTTACGGTGCAAAACCCATTTCAGACAGTTTTAGGCATTCAAATTTTTTTTCAAAACTTTTTAAAAAAATTAATTTTTTCCCAGTACGCTCAAATGGTAGATGCGTTGAATATGCTAAGTTAAATACTACGCAAAATCAACGCAAAATACGTAAGATCTATGCTAAACTCAACGCAAAATATGTAAGATCTACGCTTTACAAGAATTGCGGCTCATAAGAAAAACAAGGTACTGTGGCACAATGGTAGAAGATGCGACAAGCAAACAGGAGGTCAGCAGTTCGAGTCCCATACGCAACTGGAGGTTAATAGTTGAAGTGGACGCTTTGATTTTTTGTAAGATCAACGCTAAATTCAACGCAAAATTATGTAAGATCTACGCTAAATTCAACGCTAATTATGTAAGATCTACGCTAAATTCAACGCAAAATATGTAAGATCTACGCTAAATTCAACGCAAAAATATGTAAGATCTCCGATAAATTCAACGCTAAATATGTAAGATCAGCGGCAACTAGCGTTGACATGTCGGAAAATTCACCGCAACTTTCTTACATAATTTTGCGTTGAATGCGTTGAATTTTTGTTTTCAAATTCAACGCATTCAACGCAAAATTATGTTAGAAAATTGCGGTGAATTTTCCGATTTGTCAACGCTAGTTGCCGCTGATCTTACATAATTTTGGCCAAATTCCTCGGCCCGGGAAGCTGGAGTCATTAATTTTTGGGTGCGTTTGTGTGAAGGGGGCTTCCGGACAACAAAACTTTTGACACACGCATTTTTTCTTAATTTCTAAAACTATGAATTAGTTCAGTGCAAAAAAAATACAATTCACTGATTATATCCTTTGAGTGCTTATTCTCTGGCATTTCTTGTATGCCGTAGTGAGATGGTCAAAATATGATACAACATTGTTTTGTCTGGTGGTGCCGCTCCCAGACGATAAATACACTGCCTGGACCAAACTTTTTGGTCGCACTGTTTCGACTCATGATCTGGCATCAACGAATCATAGTCGCAAAAAGTCGGATGTGCACGACTTATTTCGAATCATCATCGGACTAAGTCGAATCATGGTCTCGCAAATAATTTCGCCCTAATTCGGTTAATAACCCGAAAAAAATGGATTTATAGTCTGACTACATCGAAAATGGGCTTGAAAACTTTCAACATTGTGAATCACAGTCTGATTTTTTCCCTCCCATATTCGCATTTTTTCGAAAAATGAGCCTGAATAATCAAAAAAGTGCAAACCATAGTCTGATTAATTCCCTCTCATTCTCGACTTCTTTCAAAAAACGGGCTATAAAGTTTGCAATAGTGCGAATCATAGTCTGGTAAATTCGGTCTCATGGTCGCATTATCCTCAAAAGTGGGCTTGAATGATCGAAAGTGCGATCCATAGAATTTAATTCCCTCTCATAGTCGCGTATTTCAGAAAATGGGCTTGAAGCTTCGCAATAGAGCGAATCATAGTCTGGTTTATTCTACCTCCTAGTCGTACTTTTTTTGAAAAATGTGCTTTGATGATCGAATGTGCGAACCATAGTCTGATTAATTCCCTCTCATAGTCCCATTATTTCAAAAAATGGTCTTGAAAGTTCGCAACAGTGCAAATCATAGATGTAGAAGTTTCTCTGTCCGATATTAAGGGTAAGTCGCAGTGTTTATCATGCTGTTGGTCAGAGTTGTCGGGATTTAGTTCTACAATATATTCTATAGAACGTTCATCATTATCTTCGCCATCAAACTTTAGAATATTTTCTAAGTTGATATCCTCGACAAAATTCATTATCCTAGAGGGAGGGAAAGTTAATGTAGGATGATTTCACCGTAAATGTTGTTGTCATCAAAGTTCAGTATAGATGTAGGTTTTTTGGTTCGTCAGAAATTTTGAGAAGCAAACTGTTACCGTCTTCTATTAGCGTAAACTGTATACAGATGCTAAAATCCTCAAATCATTCGTTCTGTCAAATCTAATTTGTTAACATTTGTCAAAAACTGAATATCAAGTTTCCAAACTCTGAGACAAGCATTCACCGACAAATTGGATGCATTGTAGATCTAGACAAAATCGAATCTGTAAATCTCATAATAAACTGCTCTCATTTTTTCGAGCCACCTAGCGGTTTGAAGGACATCTCCTGTTATATTGAGCTCAAGAAACTCTTTTATATTCTAAGTTGAATAGGTTACTTCAGAGTGATGTATATTTTATTATCTCTTGGACTGTTTTTTACCTCTGTGCAACGGGCAGTGATGTTTCGGAAAAGTTTTTGCACGAATCAACATACGAGAAAGGAAAAAAACCCTCATTTTTCTAAAATTTGCGCTGATCAGCTGATTATCCAATTTAGAAGTTGCGCAATAGAGTATGTTTTTGTCAGGTGAAGTTTGGATTAGCTCATTTAGGCAGCTGGCTTTAATTGGAAGCTGTCTATGAACCTCAATCAACCGTGGTGTCTTCATCCCTTTTCCGATTTTCGTGTCAATAATTGCGCTAATTTGTGTTATCTGGAAAGCTTAGTAACGAATTTTGGAAAACTTTTTCATGCGCAGTTCACATTTCTATGCCAACGATTGGCATAAATTTGATTGCTCTTCGCCTCAGGTTACATTCGTTGTGTGCATTTCCAAAAAACTTCTCGTAAAAGACAATGATTGAGTATTTGATTAACTTTTTTATCGTTTATGAATTCAATTTTACAAATCGAGCAACAATTATTAGCTTCTTTGAGTGGTGCCGCTCTCGTGAAATTACGGAATGTCGGATCTTGGTTGAAAATAGAATCAGCTAATTTCTCTATATTAGCTATGAGTCTATCAAGCAGTCAGATCCTGTAAAAATGTCAAATGCATTGGCGTGGGGTTAATTCGTTCGACCAGCATAATACATTAACTGCATTGTTGGAGTTGTTCAACAAGGCATGTGGCAGAACTTTCCTGTCTGTCCTTGATCTTTGACTTCAAATCAAGGTAAACCACTAATGGTAAAAAATATCTTGCAGCGTAATTGTCGGATGCAAGTTTATTTTTTATGGGCTCAGGCATTTTGATTTGGACTGAGTTATTAGCGTACTATTTTTGATGGCAATAAAACGATTATCCAGATGTGCAAACGTGGAAGCATTTTCAGAGGAGCAATTTGCTATCGGGATATTCCTTCCGCTGATCTCTGAAACCAGTTTAAGTAAATTGATGATCAATACAGATTGATATTCTTCTCTGTTGCTAAGAATTAGAACGTCCGGTTTGAAGGGAAAAACATTTCCAGATGAAATAGAAGTCGTTTCTCCTGATGTCTTATTAAAAACCTAATTTTTCAGAAAATTGGGATACAAATTGTTTCACTTTTCCCTTTATTATAAAAAAAAGTTCTGTTCCTTTGTTTGTATTGTAATTGCTGAATTTTCTTACTTCTAAACTGTAAACTCCCTCAGTGATATAAAAAAAGTGATAAAAAAGTTCTAAAGAATTCCAAGATCCTAGCAAGAAGTAGAGTTTGATGCGCTAAGTGTTGATATTTGAAGTCGATAGGGGTGCCAAGGATCCATTTTGTAGTCTTTTTCTGTAATTTCTCTATTGAGACCTAATGGTCTTTGCTGGGATAGCAAATTTCGCTTGCATATAAAACAATAAAAAAAGCCCCTGTAAGCGTTTAGTTAGTTCGAAAAAGATGTGCTAAATGTTTTATTTCTTTTGAGAAGACAAGTTTCTCGAATTGTTTTTTTTAGAAACTAGATCTTTTTCAATAAATAACGGTTTAACTACTTCTCCTCACTTTCCTCTACTTTTTTATATGTTTTTTCATAAAAAGTATTGTATAATGAAGTTTTTAGGAAGTTTTACATTGACACTGCTTTGGTTTTTGAAATAATTGCAAACTGAACAACTGGTTAAAAATCTAGGTTTTCTTTAGGTCGTTAAAAGCTTTGTTTGGTTCAATCTATAATTCACTCGGATACAGTGATGCTTACGGCACTGCTATTAGGTACCTCTTGTACTGCTTTTTTTCATTGATTTTTCTTAAACGAAAAAGTTGAGCTTCGTAGCTGGTTTTTTTGTTCTTTCAGTTGTTTCTTCATATAACTCAATGATTTTTAATCACCTTTCCCATCCGTAGTTTTTTTTCATTTTTTCTTTGCCTTGATTTAGTTTTTGTTCAGATGTTTCTTTTGTTATTCAAAGAGGCAAAACTGCCCTGTGCATTGTCAATTTTGGAACATTTACGTCTTATCATAGTTGCACAATTTCTAATTGTCGCACCTTCGAGTCATATCCGGTAATTTTGTATGGTTCCACATAGTCAAGACATGAACGCATTTTTTCGATCTACTTCTCAATAATTAGCATTAATTTGCAATAGTTCGAATCGTTGCCAACATTTTCCTTGGATCGTCTGACCATGGCCAATTTGTTGTGTGGATCACCCGGTTCATGTTTCCACCACCTCACCCCGGGATCACTTGATTTAATTATTTTGTTTGCTGATGACCTGCAAGTGTGAACAATGATGCTTTAGAAATGTAGTGGCGCATTTGAATACTGCTGCTCGGTATAGTTTGTCATATATTAACATGCAAAATTTCTAGAACACTGGGATAAAAATTTGGCACGACGGTTCTTGCAAGACAATATATACAAAATGGTCTAATATACGTCTCAACTTTTATCAAAACGTCTTCATTGTTCTGAGACCAAAATCTGACAGGCAGTTTAGCGAAGTTGAAAATGATGCTAATGGTTTTAGCAATCTTTTTGGGCAACTTTATTTGGTGAGAAAATAGGGGGCAAAATGCGCTGTGCGCAGTGATTTTGCCCACTTATTCAATTTAAAAAAAAACACGAAAAATGGATTTTTTTCACACTTTATTTAAAAAATTTTTGCCGTAAGAATCTTATTTTCGCCTGTAAAAATTTCTATAACACAAAAACCACCGGAAAAATCGAAAATAAAAAAAAATCGAACAGCGCGCTTTCAATCCCCTGCTAATGACACTGCCACTATTCTTTTTAATAAAAGAGTGACCAAATTTAGACATTTAGTAATCTTCCAATGATTTCCATAGGCACTGTTTAAGTCTCTATGTTAAATCATTAAATCTATTGTTAATAAAAGTAAATCTATATCTATAGAGACAACACACAGCCTACATTCTGACTAATATAATCTTTTACTTTTTATATATCATTTCATATAAAACACAAGAATTTTTTTTCTAAACATTCATTACAACATCCTTTCCATTAATTGTGTTTACATTTAGCACATTCTCATATTATTGATTTTATTGATTTTATTATTATTTGCTTTAAAAATAAGATGTCCTTTAATTACGAAACATGTGAAACTAGTGAATTGACTTTCAAGTCAAATAAACAAAACTACAAACATCAAATGATTGATATTCACGTAAAACGAGTGAAAGAAATTTTTTTGATGATGAAGATGAGGTCGAAGTTAAAGCCAACTCTCATGTTATAGCCTAGTCTAATCAGGGAACCAGCTTCGCAGATGTTGAATCTGAAGATGGTGTATCAAAATGGGTCTGTGAAAGAAGATTTAAGAAAGAAACTGGGTTACAATATCACATGAATAAACAATGTAGAGAAAGTCTAGAGTCCAGTGATGATTTTAACTTTACTACAGCCTCTAATCAGAAACAATTCCATATTGCAGAGAGCGATGATGAGTTTATTGAAGACATCAATGTTGTTGTAGATTATTTATTAGATGGGTTTATATCAATTATATCAGTTAATTATAATTTTTTGTTGTTTGTAATTATAAGAAGAAGTGACGAACAAGAAAAGAACAACAATGTAAACATTAAAACAGATGAATATATGACCACACATCTACGTAAAGGTTTAAACCAATAAATAGATCACATGAAAGAGACATTTAAAGGTCACGGTATGAAAATGAATTTATTGGAATATCTAATGTTCAGATAAACATAGAAAAAAAACGGCCATCGTTAGTGTTGTGAGTTAATCTACCTGACGTCTTAAAAACAAAATCTAAACCAATAATGGAAAAAAATAAATATATTTGATTGCGACTACTTAAACGAGCAGCAATAAATCCTGTGAGTAAAGAGGGATTCAGGGAGAATAAATATGGTAGTAATCCTGTTGATGATTGGGATGATAATGAAAGTGAACAAGATTATATAGTTAAATTGCAAAATAAACAGAAACTTTATAGGCCTACGGCCACATTTCGCCTCGAGTCATCATGTTTGACGTGAGTATCAAATAGAACTAATTGAGATAGGCTCAAAGTTTAATAAAGGTCATAAGAATATATGGTTATTAGTTGGGAAAAATCACTGCACACTAATTAAAACATAGAAGAACTACTAAAAAAGTCAGATATCACAAATACAAAATTAGGGTTTTGTGAAATATTCTCCTATTGGTTTGACTCCGAGTATAAATATAATTCACCTAAATTTTGTGTTCAAAATAAACCAAAGATCGTTTGTCCTGAAAGAAACCCATGATTTTAAAGAAAAATCAAATGCAGCAAGCTGGGTAGAATATTTTTTTGCAGATACGTAATGCTATATTAAAAGTATAAATGAGAAGATAGAAGGTAAGAATTGTAAAATATCTGATCATATACCTTTTGCTACAGGTTATTGTTTGAACGGTAGTTATAAGTCTTATTTTAGTTTTGACGTTGTTAAAGAGTTTACTCAAGATATATTAGAGATTGGAGTTATATGAAATATTGAGTTAAATGAACCAATAACATTTACGGATAAAGATAAATTTTGTCACGAAGCCAATAACTGTCATAAATGATGCCATATATGAGAAAATGAATGGAAACAAAAGGTAAGAGAGCACTGTCACGAAACAATTGATTATAGAGATCCGGCATATAATATATATCCTATATAAATTATAAGCATTATTCATACCAGTTCTAATGCTCAGAATAGATTTATTACAGTTTCCAGATTTTTACAGTTATAATAATATGTCTCTTAATAAAATGGCTTTATATGGATTTGAAAGTGAAGCAGTAAACTACTTTAAAGGGGAATAATTGTGTAATTATGAATAGAGAATCAGTTAGGTCATCTCTATCATCTATCATCACAGATACCTACAAAAGCCGCAGTTGATAGACTTAATAGAAAAAAAAGTACGAAACGACGTGAAGGTTTATCTGTAGAAAAAATGTCGAATGACCGTAGAACATTAGTTCAATCTACTTATGAAGCTAAATATGAAAACATATATAAATAACCCCCCTACACCATACTAGTCTACCTGGTTACAGATTCGATTGTTTTCCAAAAATAAGTGAAGTTGACTTAGAGTCTTGACAAGATTAACGAAAGTTAAGGGATTTCTTTGATGCTATACGAGGTGATTCTTTTGGTGTAATGGGTAATAGATAGGTTCCATGGCTTGCCACGATCGGAGCTCGTTCAACAAACGAAAAAAAATGCAGTATATTGACGCAAATAATACATATGGCTGATGCAAAAACTATCTTATAAAGACTTTAAATATCAGACTTAGCCCAGGATAAGGTGTAAAACATAGATAGTAACAGTAATTATTGTGATTTGATTTTCTGTTATTTGATTTATAAGAGTAATTGTCCAGAGAAAAATTGGTGTTTGCTAAAATTAGGTAATAATTATAAATATGAATACTCAATTCGTTTTAGAAAGCTAAATTTTTTAAGATGGGCATAAAAGTAAATGTGTTTCTTAGGATTATTAAGCTTAAAAAGATTATACTCAGGAAGATTCTATTGTACTCAATACTAAAATTAGGACTAAAGCTGAAACAGAACCAAAAAGCTTTAATTAAGTTTATGAATAATTCATTGTTTGGTAAGACCTGTGTTAAATCTTTAATATACATCGAGGAAAAGAAATCAACGGATGAGTTTGAGATACTTAAAAGTGTTAGTCAACCCAAAAGTTAAAATGTAATTAGATAGAGTTTTTGGTCTCTAGTAGAGTATCATAATGAATTTCACTGATGGAGAAGTTAGTGATTAACGTATGGATTTCAGTTTTGTGGGTATACCCTGAAAGACTAACAATAAATTTCCTGGTAAATTGAAACAAGAATTTCGTAGCTAAATTGTTGAAGAATTTATAGTTTCGAAACCATAGAATAATAGTTTCAGTTTTGGAATTCATAAAAGAAAGAAATTAGAGAAAAAAAGTAAACGTATTGATTTTCATAATGCATTAATATAATGCGAAAAATAAAAGTAACTGGAAGTAGCACAGAGGAAGTGGATGATAAAATGGTTGCAACTAATAAAACTAGGAGAATTTTAAACCAAATGATGATATAGATACTATGACAAAAATAGCGTTAGTTCTCAAATAATGAACATTACTACTGATTTAAGAAGGATTTATTAGACATGGTAATGAGTGAATACCAAACCGATATTTGAAACCGAAAAACTCAATACTGATTGCGGAAATATTAATAAATGTATCGAATGATATATTGAATTACACATATATGTATAGAAAATGAGTAATCTAGAATCAATATTAGAATTAAACAACTTAGAAAAAGAAAATACAAAAGAAATAGATTAAAAGATTAATTAAGATAATGAGATTATTATGGTAACTCAAAAGAGTTATTTGATCCAATAACTAAAACCAACAATGAAAGTGCAAAGAACAAATTATCAAATCAAAAATAGAAGATAGCATTAATATTATGCCCCAGAAGAAAGCATTAATATTTTAAAAGGATTGGGGATAACCGCTTTGGGGGAACTGCTTCTCAGATAGAAATTTCATTACCTTTAACTATACCTGATTACAAAAGAGAAGAGTTTACTGTCGATAATGAGATGAGTATTCTAATAGAGATGGCAAAACAAAGAAATAAACAATTAGATTGAAAACAATTTGATTCGTCCTCACACAAAAAAAAATAATTGGAGTAGTGCTTCTCAAACACCTAATGGTATACAAGTAAAAGCTAATATCCATGAGTTCACAAAAGGTTCCAATGTGTTTTTCACTGAGAGAGATGTAACGGTACAAGATTTGAAAAAGTAAGGAACTTAAAATAAAAAAGTTTCTGCGGGGTATAGTTTATATACAAAAAGGAATCCTAAGAGTTACAGATCAAAAGTTACCAGAAAAATCACAAGTAGTATTGAACGATTAAGCAGGGATAAAGTCCGTTCACCAAGAGAAAAAATTAGTAGTGATGACTCAAATTCTCGACCAGAATGAAGCTTCTCGACTCCAAAGAGTTTTAGAAGAAGAAATTGGTATTAGAAGGTGGTGGTCTAACTAACACTAATCCTAACCAATTAGTAGAATTACTTATACTATAGACAAAGATGGACACGACGAATTACTCGATGGGATGTTAAAGGTATCTAAACAACTACTATCAATGAACGTAATTACTGAAGAGGAACTGGACAAATTCAAAATTATTGATGGTAAATTAAAACAACATCAATTAGCTAAGCAAGTGTCCTCTCCAGAAATAACAACGTTTAGAAGAGAAAGAATTATACCAATAGTTATACAAAGTTGATTATAGCCTGCCGACTTCATTGATTATCTTCTTTATGTAGGTACAAATATAAATATAAAATTCTTTTAACAGTCAAAATTTTTTTCTAAAAATATGATTGCGCTAAATTTTTAATGAATAAATCTGGTCTATATATATATATATATATATATATATATATATATATATACATATATATAACAAATGACTTTGTTGAGACTTCATTTGAAAGTAGAACAGCACAAAAATCATGGGATGATAGATATAATGATTTTGTTAATAGAACATTTCCATCTTCACTCAAGGAAAGACAAGTTTATACTCTAGTAATCTAGTGATCTAAATGCTGTTTTTATAGAAAAATTTTAAAAAAAAAACATTATTACGTATACTTAATTTGATTAACAAACAAAATTGACGATAATGTAAGAAACAATGATAAATATAAAATACTTTCAAAAGTTACAGTTTTAATTGGAATTGGAAAACAGAATCATTTAAAACTAAGGAAATTTCAAGAAGACAACCGTCAACTTAAAAAATTCTGCGAAGCAGTTTCATTGTTATAAAGAGGTTCAAGATTAAAAGGTAAAAATGATTAAAAGGTTTAAAGATTTTAATAGTGAGATAATAGAAGGCAAATATTATGAACAAGTGAATTCAAATTCTAATTCAAATTTGAATCTAATAATGAGGTTTTAGAGTCACTTGTTATAGACCTCCGGTCATAAGCCAGCTAGCTGGCTTGTTCCCATATGTAAATAACGACAAAAAAAGGATCAAACAAAATAAACAATGAACAATAAGAAGTAACATTCATTTATCCAAAAAAACATGTCAAGAGGTAACATTATAAATGGTAGTGTAGGGTAAAATAATAATAATAACAACTTTTTAGAAAAAAAAAGTTGGGTCAACAACAGAAGATATTCATTAATCAGGTAATGCACTAGAAAAGAATCGAAGAAAGCGCACATCGCGACAAGAAACATTTCCTTTTGCCACTGGTACGTTTCGCAAAAATCTTTAAACAAAGTCTTTTCGATATGATTTTTTGCAAGCAGGGCTATTTTTTTCATCACCAAAATCTTTGAACGTTGAGTTATATAGGGAAACAATTGCATTAAAAAAGCAGTTCTGTATGTTTTTAGTTTTGGTATCAGATTGCAGAAGTAGCTGTTTGTCCGTTTGTTTCTAGTTACTTCAAGGTTTCGGTACTTATTTTTCCGAGATGCTGGTAGATGAAACCAAGCAACAACAAATTAACAATAAGAAAGGCACATCGATTACTCCTACAAGTTATGGATAGCAATAATTTGAATAATAAACAAATGCTTATGACCATACCAACACCAACTAATAGAGACTCAAATTCTCGACGAGAGTGAAGCATCTCGACCTCGAAGAGGTTTAGAAGAAGAAATTGGTATTAGAAGGTGCTGGTCTAACTAACACTAATCCTAACCAATTAGTAAAATTACTTAAAATTTAGAAAAAGATGGACACGACGGATTACTCGATGGGATGTTAAAGGTATCTAAACAACTACTATCAATGAACGTAATTACTGAAAAGCAACTGAACAATTTCAAAATTATTGATGGCAAATTAAAACAGCATCAATTAGCTAAATAAGTGTTCTCTCCAGAAATAACAACGTTTAGAAGAGAAAGAATTATAGCAATAGTTATACAAAGTTGATTATAGCCTGCCGACTTCATTGATTATCTTCTTTATGTAGGCACAAAAATAAATAAAAAGTTCTTTTAACAGTCAAAAGTTTTTTCTAAAAATATGTTTGCGCTAAAATTTTAATGAATAAATCTGGTATATTTATGTATATATATAACCAATGACTTTATTGAGACTTCATTTGAAAATAGAACAGCACAAAAATCATGGGATTATAGATATAATGATATTGTTAATGGAACAATTCCATCTTCACTCAAGGAAATACAAGTTTATACTCAAAATCTAGTGCTCTAAATGCTGTTTTTATAGAAAGATTTAATAAAGCATTATTACATATACTTAATTTGATTAACAAACAAAATTGACGATCATGTAAGAAATAATGATAAATATAAAATACTTTTAAAAATTACAACTTTAATTGGAATTGGAATACAGAGTTATTTAAAACTGAAAAATTTCAAGAAGACAACTGGCAACTTAAAAAATTATGCGAAGCAATTTTGTTGTTATAAAGAGGTTCAAGATTAAAAGGTTAAAATGATTAAAAGGTTTAAAGATTTTAATAGTGAGATAATAGAAGGCAAATATTATGAACAATTGAATTCAAATTCTAAATCAAATTTGAATCTAATAATGAAGTTTAAGAGTCACTTGTTGTTATAGACCTCAGGTCATAAGCCAGCTAGCTGGCTTGTCCCTTATGTAAATAACGACAAGAAAAGGATCAAACAAAGTAAACAATGAACAAAAAAGTAACATTCATTTATCCAAAAAACAATGTCAAGAAGTAACATTATCAATGGTAGTGTAGGGTAAAATAATAATAATAACAACTTTTTAGAAAAAATTAAAGATGGGTAAATAACAGAAGATTTTAGTTAATCAGGTAATGCACTAGAAAAGAATCAAAGAAAGCGCAAATCGCGCCAAGAAACATTTCCTTTTGCCACTGGTACGTTTCGCAAAAATCTTTAAACAAAGTCTTTTCGATTGATTGTTTGCAAGTAGGGCTATTTTTTTCATCACCGAAATCTTTGAACGTTGAGTTATATAAGGAAACAACTGTATTAAAAAAGCAGTTCTGCATGTATTTAGTTTTTGGTATTAGATTGCAGAAGTAGCTGTTTGCCGGTTTGTTTCTAGTTACTTCAAAGTTTGGGTACTTAATTTTCCGAGACGCCGGTAGATGACACCAAGCAACAACAAATTAACTATAAGAAAGGCACATCGATTACTCCTAGAAGTTAAGGATAGTAATAATTTGAACAATAAACAAATGCTTATGACCATACCAATACCAACTAATATTAGGGTTGCTTTTAACAAAGAGTATTGTGACCATAACTTATTATCTACTAAAACAAAGAAGTCAACCATGTAATTAAAAAACGAACTGACAAAAGGTGAATTTGATAAAGGTACTCTAAAAACACAACAACTAATTGAAGTTCTTGTCGAAGAAGAACTATGTGATAAATTTATTAAATCGACAAATAAGGTTACAAATACAGTTAATTTTTGTTATAAAGTTGCTTTAGACACAATAAAAAAATCAATTAGTTCAAGAATTTCATAATAAATTTAATCAAACTACTAATAATTTTCAGTTCAGCGATGCTTGTGTTGATAGATGGAGAGCGCTAATAATTGATCTTTTAATAATAAACAAAAACTGTAATTCAATTTTTAAAAACGATACTATTAAAAAGTAATCTGGTTAATGAAAAAACAAGCGAGATCTGAAAGGCATTATTTCTTTAAGCAAAGAGACTAAGTGAAAGAAATCGAGAGTTATTTTACTAATGAAAATGGATGAATCCGCAAACAGTTTATAATACAACCTAGTACACCGAGTTCAAATCTGTTTCACCCAAATTGTCTACAATAATAGAAATGATTTTAAATGTGAAGGTTTTAGCTAATGGAAATTTTAAGAACAATTTTAATACTATGAAAAAAAGTTAGAAATTATTATTAAAATGAACATTGAATTATACTTAGAAGTTAATTAGTTATTATAATTATATTAACAAGGCTGAGATAAAAAGAGTTTTGTATTATTTTCGATAGCAACAACAAAATCAGTTTCAAGTTTCATTAACACGTATTTTGTTAAATTCCTCTATACCAGAAATATCTGCAACAGCAACTCTATGTGTTTTACTATCAAAAACATATAATACGGAATTAAGAAAGAAAATAAGAAAGTAATCGCAAATGTATGTTCTATACAAAGAGTTCAGTGAAACGTTTGTTCTACTATACGACAAAACAAAGCATGATAAAAAAGTAATGAATATAATGAAATAGTTAACATATATATGAACTAGTTTACATAGTTAGTATATGAAGATTATAATATTGAAAAGAAAATTGAGTTAGGTGCTTTTTTAAAATAAAGTTTTAATATTAACAATCTATTTGATTGTGAAACATATAAGAACACCCGTAGAAAAATTTAAAGTTAATGTAAATGTCAAAATCAAAAAAAATATCACAATTTAAGAATAGTATTACATTTAAACATAATGCTAGTTTTAATATTAAAAGGGAAATTAATTTAATATTAATATTAACAATTAAATCAAAATTATATGTTAGTGTTACAGTTAGCATTAATCTATTTTTCTTCCAACCAACAACATGCATGGACATGCAAGCAACACAACAACAACGCAAATTCAACTTTAACACAGCAGTCTTAAATTTCCTTACAATTTTTGCAGATATCAAAAGTTATCGAGCCGCTTTATATTCATTTAGAATCAATGTTATTAATGCAGATCCGACTTTACTTGATAAACGGCTTCCATTCTCTTTAATACCACGTAAACCTTTGATCAAGATGCTCGATTCAGTTCACGGCAACCAAAGGAATGCCCCAGATCTTTTAACTTTGGCAAAACCTATTACTGATATACTTTTGTACTATGATGAGAAATTAGTACAAGAGATTTCAATAGTTGAAGACAGACTTCTACTGACATTAGCAATGGCAATAGCCTCTAGCCAGACAGTGTTTGAATTTTACTGTTCAAATATAATCCCTCTGCCCCAAATGGACTTTGTTGACGCAATACAATGGGTAAGTGAGGGAGAACACCTAGCAATCCTCGTGTCTACCAACCCTCAAGCTTCACCATGTCATTACTGCATTGAAATCGTATGACACATAAAAGGTTGCATTACCAAACCCAGGTAGAGCACAGTACATTGGATACAGAGTTTGGCTTCTAACATCAGCTTCAATTGGTTTTACCCATAGTGAGGTTGCTATAAAAGGAACTGGCCGACGAACCAATATTCCTCATACAGGTTGTAACATCTGTTTAATCACATTAAAATGCAGACATACCAAATTCAGCGACCAGAGTAAGATTGGAGCCTGTTTAAAAAGTTTTCAGTACCTCCCAGCAAAGAGAATTAATGTTAAACTGCCTGACCGATTTCCACACTTAAACGATTCAATGCTTATCATTGATGAACTTCCAAAATGGAGCTGGCACTGAGTGAAACCTTGATTTGCTGAGGAAATTGAAAACAGTATTTATCGACTCCAAGTCATGTAAGCCAGCATTAATCAACAAACTTGAATCCTATGTTCCTATCAGGCTTTCTCTGTCACTAACAATCATTGTCCTCATTGGAAACTTAGCCTTACAAATCCTCTTTATGTATTTATACAAGAAGATAGCCTTAGTACGACGAATTTTACATAGTTTTATCCGGCTAAGTGGAACAAATAGACCCCGAAATTCCAATACAAAAACACCTGAAAGCAGACGTAGTAGCAGATTTGACGAAACAACTCCAGAACCCACCAACAGTTATATAACTAGAAGACATGGGAGCGTTAAAACGACAACCAAGACGACACTCAATGCCCGCAACATCAACCATGTCACTCAATACAATTAAGAGCTTTGATACAGAAGACGAACAGAACCACGAAGTTTTCGCCCGAAATGTCCGAAATAGTTCGAAAAGTAATTATCTTATTTCCCATTAAGTCTCATTCTAACCACAAAGTCCTATTCATCAGTGCTTCAAAAATGCAAAACAGTGCTAAACTCATGAAAATAACCAGAGCTTTAAACCATTCATTTAACCAGTAAATTTATACTATTGTATCTTCTTGAAAACTACAGCTCTCATTCAGTGAAGTTAATCATGCTACTTCCAATGCTAATTCCAAGCCTTTCTCGCAATCCTAACTTTCACTTATAAGTTATTCTTATTCTCCAGAATTAGTCCATCTTTACTATCACAGCATTCCTTAAACAACCTTAACTCTTATCTTGCGTTAACTTTGCTGACATTAATCCTAAATGAAGTTTGTCTACACTTAAACTTTATTTCTCTTTAATTTATAATTGTCTTTAATTTTAATGCTTTTGTTCAAACCACTTTTCTAAGAAAACATAGTCTGGGTGGCTCCAGCAAAAACTTATGTATAATCTTATATCGGTGCAGATTGTATATGTTTCGTAAAAAAAATGTCAAACCCAGTTCCTTCTATAAGTTTTCGTGGAAAATTTCGATTAATTCCGGCAGTTTCACGCCCCTATTTTGCGCCTCATTATTCTGTGATGATTGTTCTTTAAAAATCCATAAAAAGTGCTGTAATTTAGTTCACATTCAGATTCAGATAGTTCCCAAGGCCATATTTAGCCAATATTTCTATCTAATCCTGAACCCCTTATTTCTTTTTGTTTACTAAGAACATCTGCAGATTGACAGTTTACAGATAAGCATATCAAGTACCTAAAAGCCTCAATTTTTAATTTTTTACGTTCCCTGGCGATGAATTTGTATTATTGGTAAATAACTACAAGAGAAAATATGTACTATGTGAAGTAGGTATGCTGATATGCTAATAAAATGCGTGCTAATTTGTTGGAAGTTGTGTATGTACTTAACAAACAACAAGAGATGTAAAACACCCGGAAGATCAGTAAACTGTCCTACTTGAACATCAGTAGATGTTTGCGAATGACCAATACATATTGAGGTAGAACTCTGCGGAACGCTCAATCACAAGAACAACGGAGAACCAGCCTGATTATCGCTCTATAACCAAAATTGATAAAAAGCTTTCAATTATTTATTCTACCTTTGAAAATTTTGTTGTAATTTTGTTAATATATTTACAGATGGAACTGGAAATTCTTTATTTAAAAGTTAAGTTATAACAGACTCTGACAGAACCTGAATAGAACAGTGACGAGCTATTAAAATACAAGGTATTTAGTGCATATATCACGCAGTTGAACTGCTCAACAGAAGGCTATTACTAGCTAGTTTCATCCAAATTACATCCGCTGGAAATTGCACTATGAAACAACAAAATAAGTCGTTGTACAAAGCTCGACATTTCTAGTTAGTTACACAGAATATTGATCTCTAAAACACCGGGACAATAACTCTAAACTTTACTGCGTAACACCTACCTTCCAAAAAGTTCTTTCTGTTGCCTTTATTTGAGTTATTCTTTCTTTAAGTTATTCTTATTCTCCAGAATTAGTCCATCTCTACTATCACAGCATTCCTTAAACAACCTTAACTCTTATCTTGCGTTAACTTTGCTCACTTTAATCCTAAATGAAGTTTGTCTACACTTAAACTTTTTTCTCTTTAATTTATAATTGTCTTTAATTTTAATGCTTTTGTTCAAACCACTTTTCTAAGAAAACATAGTCTGGGTGGCTCCAGCAAAAACTTATGTACAATCTTATATCGGTGCAGATTTTATATGTTTCATAAAAAAATGTCAAACCCAGTTCCTTCTATAAGTTTTCGTGGAAAATTTTGATTAATTCCGGCAGTTTCCCGCCCCTATTTCTCGCCTCATTATTCTGTGATGATTGTCCTTTAAAAATCCATAAAAAGTGCTGTAATTTAGTTCACATTCAGATTCAGATAGTTCTCAAGGCCATATTTAGCCAATAATTCTATCTAATCCTGAACCCCTTATTTCTTTTTGTTTACTAAAAACATCTGCAGATTGACAGTTTACAGATAAGCATATCAAGTACCTAAAAGCCTCAATTTTTAATTTTTTACGTTCCCTGGCGATGAATTTGTATTATTGGTAAATAACTACAAGAGAAAATATGTACTATGTGAACTAGGTATGCTGATATGCTGATAAAATGCGTGCTAATTTGGAAGTTGTGTATGTACTTAACAAACAACAAGAGATGTAAAACACCCGGAAGATCAGTAAACTGTCCTACTTGAAGATCAGTAGATGTTTGCGAATGACCAATACATATTGAGGTAGAACTCTGTGGAACGGTCAATCACAAGAACAACGGAGAACCAGCCTGATTATCGCTCTATAACCAAAATTGATAAAAAGCTTTCAATTATTTATTCTACCTTTGAAAATTTTGTTGTAATTTTGTTAATATATTTACAGATGGAACTGGAAATTCTTTATTTAAAAGTTAAGTTATAACAGACTCTGAGAGAACCTGAATAGAACAGTGACGAGCTATTAAAATACAAGGTATTTAGTGCATATATCACGCAGTTGAACTGCTCAACAGAAGGCTATTACTAGCTAGTTTCATCCAAATTACATCCGCTGGAAATTGCACTATGAAACAACAAAATAAGTCGTTGTACAAAGCTCGACATTTCTAGTTAGTTACTCAGAATATTGATCTCTAAAACACCGGGACAATAACTCTAAACTTTACTGCGTAACACCTACCTTCCAAAAAGTTCTTTCTGTTGTCTTTATTTGCTGTTCATGTTAATTAAACAAAGTTTTCATATATAACTCTGCCACTGCCGGTCCCAAGCCCGGAATGAAAAAGGAGGAGGGTAAAAATGCGTATCATTCTGGAAAACCTCGAAAGTCGGCTTTTTAGCTTGAATTGAGATAGTTTCGACACTACATCAGCTAGTTTATGTCAAAAACCAATTTTTCGTACGTTTGGAACCGACAAAAACCGACGCTTCGTACGTTTAAAACCGACGAAAATCGACACTTCGTTGCTTTAAAACCAACGAAAACCGACACTTCGTACGTTTTAAACCGACGAAACCCGACTTTTTTCAAGTTTTGAAACCCACGAAAAAATACCGACGCAGTCCGATCAAAACAACGAAAAAACGAAAGGGCTTTGATCGGCTTTGGCGAAGCGAGACCAACGAAAACCGACAATTCCTTAGGTTTGAATCAGATGAAATTCTCAAAACTGGAACATATAAGAAAATTCCATAAAAGTTCCATAAAATCAGACCGCTGATGAAGATGATATCAATTTTATATTGCAAGCTTCCAAGTTAATAAACTTTTAAAGTAAGGGGCCGAAAAAGGAAAACGTGTTTTCGTTCCTTTCTCAAGTGGTTACCTCCTTGTTATATTTTTTGAATGTCGCCTTAGAAACCAGTCCTCATATATATATATATATATATATATATATATATATATATATTTTCGCAACTGAAATGATTGAGGTAACAATTAGGAAGGGCTACAATTTATATAATCATTTAATTACCAGAACAATTTCATATACTAATTCTTCGATTGTTTCTCCTGGTTTGAGCATTTCATTTTTTGTTTGCATCTCTCTACTTCTTTCTCACCCTATTTTGACTTCATTGAGTGATCAACCGAACGCCAACGGAGAGTTTAAAAGTGAAAGTCGCCTGAAGTATTATGGAAAATGAACAGAAAATATATTTGGAAAAAGGAAATGGAAGAGGAAGTTATAAATTGGTTTGCCCAGCAACTTAGATTGCCATCAACCCATTATCTTTTAAATCGGTTAATCATGATATCACCGTTAAAATGGAAATATGTATCCGAAAAGTGGATTTGGCGGTTTTTACAAGGAACTTGATGAGTCCTGCGAACATTTCTCTTCTTTTACGTTTCTGTTTTGTTAAATGAATTTGCAAATAGAACAAAAGCCCACAATGCGATTTAACTTCCACTAAATACCTGTGGAGAGTGTGAAACTGCCGTCGGGATCCATGGCCATCATAACAGTAGTCGCAGGGAATCCGCCTCTTCTTCCACTGTCGTCAAATGTGTGGTTGCTTCTGATTGAACTTTCGATGGTGTGGGTACGACTGAATGATCCATTTGAATTCTGAGAGTATCCACCGAGAGATCGATTGTCGGCCATGATAACAATAAGAGAAGAAATAATGTCAACAAATCTCTTATCACAAACCTCGTGTGATTGATAAATTTTATACAAATAGTTTCATAGTTATGAAGGCAAAAAATTGTTCATAACGTTTTACGGTGCTGCATGTTCACATAATGCATTTTGGCTAAAAAATTGTATTTGTTCAATCCTCTCGTCAAGGCCATATGAGTACAAAAACAACGTTAATTATGTGGTTGCGACGAACGAATCTAAAAATAATCATAGCAGGAATAGTCCTGACCTACAATTCAATGAACTTTCATTAACTAAACAAAAAATTAGTTACAGAATGGAATTTACAGGATTGGAAAAAATATTTAGAAAAAAATTCTATCAAAAAATTCAAGAAAAAAAGCAGTAAATTGTTCTATTGGTTGAATTAAACGGCATTACCGTTCATTTAGCACAGATTGTGCTCAATTAATAGCTGAGAGAGATTTAAGGGAAAAGTTGGATCAGAAGTTGCATCAAATAAACGCACAACAAAAATTCAGTCAAATCACACTAAATTATTAAGGTTCCTTTTAACCACTGAAAAAAAATAAAATACTCATCAGAACCTGTTGAGTGATTTTTGATGTTTTCACAATTACACATTTCTCAGGAAAAAAATTAACCAGTGCGACCTTCATTTATACATATTAAAAATTTTTGTCTTGCAAAACAAAGTATACTTGATCGTAAAACGATTTGATATTTTAGATCCCACAGTGTGGTACATACTCATGGATAACCATTCGTTGTTTACTATATTACTCTTTCGTTCTATATCATTTGGTTGACATTAGTTCTATATAAATCTAGAGCTAAGACACTCTCCTCTATGTCGTTATCCACTACATTATATTATGCAATTGTCTCTCCATACCACTTACAATTGATAAGAAAGAAAAAAGGGCTTAACCAACCGCAGATGACGTAGAGCGAAACTAATTAAAGTCTTTTCTAAACTCTCGTCAATCCTAAAGCGTTTGCATTGTTCATTCGACAGCCTTTGATTAATTTATGTTATGGCGCAGTGAGAAAAAGGTATCATACGGCCTTGGAACATATTCCATTCTGCAAACGACCAAGTAAGTTCGAATCTACATACTATATGTGAAAAATGGAGACCCCAAGCGAAGCTGGTTTTCACGGCAAGATTTAACATAGTACTGGAAAATCTTAAATAACCACGGGCAACTGCAGTTATATATCTTCAAGCTCCAACAGAAGAGGAAACAATTGACCAGGCAGCAGAAACCTCAGAGCGCGACAGACTTACCCGCAACGCTATGAACAAAGCTAAACTTTACTGTCGGCACTTTTCTCCGTCTTACAAATGCGAACACTTTTGCAACAAGTCAAACTCAATAAGTGAAAAAAATCAGTCAAGTTAACAAAAACGTAGCGTCAAAATTTTGTCACTCTCGTCTAAAAATTGAACCATTTTTTTTTCAAAGAAGAGCAAATTGTTAACCAAAGATATGCGTAACTGTTGTTCATAATATTCATCTTTGACTTTTCTGCATAAATGTTTTCTTTTTTATATGTTTTGGTGTGGGCTCAGAGTTTCCAAGAAGTTAACGAGTATTTAACTTTCTTAGGACTGTCAGAAGCATCAACAGCTAACATCATAGTTACGACAGCAACACAAAAAAAATTTGATATAAATCATTCAATAAATGCAATTATATGTTACAACAGCACCATTCAATAAATGTGACCAATGACAATCATCATGGAAAAAAAAAACATTTTAATTTTTTAATCACTTATTGTAATGTTTTTTTTAATCTCTCCAAAAAGACAGCGTCAAGGTCACTATAGGTTGAGTATAACCCTACACTAAGTTGTTTAAGTAACGATTTAAATTGTTTATTTTAAACCTCACTTCCTCCTTTCAATCTACAATTTTACTGGTGTTGTACCGCCTCCTAGAAGAATTGGGCTAAAATAAGTGTAAAAGATGTACCTGTTTTACTTTTCGAAGGTAAAGTTTTTCGAAATCAGGTATCTGTTTTACTTTTCAAAACTAATGCCAAAGCATACATTGCGAAAAATCTTTTACTGTTAGTATACTTTATAAATGTTTTTGAGTTTGCGTTGAGATGCAGACCACGTTTTGTCTTCATACAATTGTTTTATTCTCTGCCTAGTAAACGTTGTTACTCGAGGACTAAACATTTCTTTAGCTAGTTGTTTGTGCATTCTTACGTAATTAACTTTGTATTTGTGGCTATACCTATCGAGCATCATTAAAGAAAGTTATTTATTTGTTCTCAAGTACTAATTTGCCTTTCTAATATTTTTTCAGATATTTCTAATATCTCGTCATATAAACCTTCATATTCTGCTTTTGTTTCTAGTATTTGTAATTCTAATCTTTCTTTGAGGGATCTGGGTTAGGATTAGTTAAACAAAGAAATCCTCCTTCATTCTTTTCATAACGGTATTATTCTTTCTCTATTGAACTTTTCAGATTGAGGACTAATAACTTCTTTAGCCAGCTGTTATTTGGTTTTCGGTTTAATTTAGAATCAATCATCCCCTATTTACAAAAATTAAACGTAAAATTATCTATTCGTACCTTATCGTATAGTCCATCAAGTGTCGACCTTGTTTCAAGCGTTAGAAGAATATTTTTCCTTTTAGGTCGTTTGCTTGCAACGGACAGAGCCCTTTTGGTTTTCTGTTAGTTCAGCCTAAAACACTAGCGTTAATCAGCGAAGTAGGTTCACTGATCTCTGGAATTGCACCTTCCGTGTGACTCTCTTAAACAGTCAATAGACCTCCAATAACATTTGCTCTATTATTTCTATTATCTTTCCGCGCTTAAATGACAAACCTTAGAAACCCTTTCTTCCTCTTCTTTTCAACTGTTATTTTGGTCAGAGAAATCGTTAATAGTGATTAACATAGTGAAACTGTCAGTGAAATCATAGTTGCAGACTTTCGCTTTTATAATTCTGGGTTCGATGAAAACATCTAAATCAACCATCTGAATGTTGTTTGAAGATGCGTCAACTTGTTTTAAAAATAATTGTTTAATTGTTTGTTAGCCCATTAATGGTAGAAAACTAATCATTTCAATTGTAACTTTAAATGAATCAATTCTATGATCTCGTTATGCAGGGGAAAATGGAATTTCTATTGCTATGAATGTTGCGGTGTTATCTAGAAGAGCTTGTAGCGTTTTCTCACTATTTTGATTCTGTTACTACGGGTGAGGAAATTGTAAATTTAGTGTTTTAGTTAAAGCATCAATTTTTTCTAACGCTTCCAAAATAATCTTGTTGTCTAAATTTACCTTCCCATCAATTTGTCAGTTTTCCTTTTTTAGTTTGTTTATTTTCTATGTAAATAGTCTATGCATATTTTTTTCAATCATAAATTCACGATTTAATTGGTTATGTTATTAGGAATTCCTACGTTATTTAGACAGTAAAAAATTCTAGACTGAATTTATTACCTCTCAACCAGCAGTTAAAAATTGAAATAAAGAAAATCATTAAGCAGAACTCTTGATTTTTTAATAAAAAACACCTAAGAAACCACGTGTTATTATTAAGCATTCTTCTCTTAATCTTAACACGGTTCACTATACCACTTTGTAAAATTGTCACTGTCCTGAATCAACGGAAAACATGGATCCAAACATTGCTATGATTGAAAAGTTTCAAAAAGCGCAAAAACTAAAGTAAATGAATGAATAACATTGAAACTGGTAATTGGTTTTTTGAATGACACTGGTAATTGGATTTGACTTCATCTTAGTTTAACGTTATGAAAAATGAAAAAGAGAAGCTCAATAAGTGCCATGCAGAAATTGTGTAACACTTTAAGTGAGTGTAATAGCGTTTTGGATGTTCTAATTAGACGCTTTTGTTCTCTTTCTAAAGTCGTGGCTGAATATGCTGGTCTAGAGCTGGAATTTTTAAAAGAATAACCTCGACCAATATCAGGACCAAAAAAAATTCTGGATATTTTTTTGATAAGAAAGAATTTTGTCTCGATTTGAACTGATCTCCTTGATTTTGGCTGGAACTAAAACAACCATCCTTAATTTTCGGCTGGACAATTAAAAATTTTCTGAAAATTGGCTTGTTAATAAAAGCCGTCTTGGAAATCGACCGGACAATAAAATGTGGCTAATCATTAATAAATGGAGTGAAATTACGCTCACATCCTTAGCAATGTCCTATCTTTAATATCTTTGGTCACTGCAGTCAGTATTATATGACGCCAGATGAATAAAGAAATAGTGTTACAAACTTTTATTATAAAACTAAGAATCTTATTAGCTTTAACTTTTGACTCATTCTTGGTATATCAATAAAATTTTCTTCTCTCACTTCACTCTCTAATATCTGGTGATATGTTCACGCCTTAGCATTGTAGACGGTACCTTGAATACTGTTACTCATATAACAGAAGATCTCTAGACCAGAGAAATAGATCTTCAACTAGCCAGGTAAACTTGAGTTTATTTTAACGACTCCTGAGACCCAAATCTTCTTTCATTAACGTATGAAAAAGTAAGCTTTATATCATGTCATTAACTTCTTTCATTAACGTATGAAAAAGTAAGCTTTATATCATGTCATTAACTTCTTTCATTAACGTATGAAAAAGTAAGCTTGATATCATGTCTTGTCTGATTCAAAAAGTGTCATTTGCAAAACATGCTTTGATACTAACAAAACAATCTTTAATTTTCTCTATATCTTAGCTAACCAGAAACTTTAATCAACCCTGGAAGACATTTTCAAGCATTGAAGAACAAACTAGATGACAAAAAAGAGTTAACTATGCCAATAATATTAAAGTTGAGTTTGTTGTAGCATTATCACGTAGCGACAAAAAGTACAAAACAGTAAGAAAAAAAATTAGAAACCTAGGAAATAACACCTTTAAAGTTGTAAAACAAATAGCACTAATTACAATTAAAAACTTTTTCTCAAAATATATACCAAATTATCACAGTCAAAACAAAAATTACATGATTACTTTACTGGTTGGAATTGGCAATTATTAGGCACTTATAGCAAAGATGTAGACGTAAAAAGATTTACTGATTGAACAACTAACAGAACATGAAGCAACTCAAGAAATATCAGATTTAGCAGAAATAACCTCACAAACATATAACAACTTACGATATACCGCTAGATATCTATGAGAAAACAACAATAAGAAGATACAGACCGTACGCAATAAAATTTGAGATGACATAAGCAGCTATCAAATTAGACTTAACACCAACGGAAATCAAAGATATTTTTTAATATATTCTGCAATTGTATTCTGCAATGTATCCTATTTTGGCTATTTTTAGATCCTGTTTTGTATCCTATTTTAGATAAAACGACACAACTTAACTATTTTCAAACAACATGTAGTAATAGGAAGAGCGAAACTCCTGGGAGGGTGTAGACCCCATGTATTAAGGTAGGGTATAGGAGTATTTTTGAGATCGGGTCTACTCTAATGTATTAGGATGGGGAATAAATCTAGAGGCGCCTACATGTGTTCCAGGGTAGTACGGAAGGAGCAGAGGTGGGTTGTTTTCCGGAGCCAGTTGTCACGTGTTTTAGAGGTCATTTTGGATGTTCTAATTAGACGCTTTAGTTCTCTTTCTAAATTCGTGGCTGAATATGCTGGTCTAGAACTGGAATTTTTAAAAGAATAACCTCGACCAATATCAGGACCAAAAAAATTTCTGGATATTTTTTTGATAAGAAAGAATTTTGTCTCGATTTGAACTGATCTCCTTGATTTTGGCTGGAACTAAAACAACCATCCTCAATTTTCGGCTGGACAATTAAAAATTTTCTGAAAATTGGCTTGTTAATAAAAGCCGTCTTGGAAATCGACTGGACAATAAAATGTGGCTAATCATTCATAAATGGAGTGAAATTACGCTCACATCCTTAGCAATGTCCTATCTTTAATATCTTTGGTCACTGCAGTCAGTATTATATGACGCCAGATGAATAAAGAAATAGTGTTACAAACTATTATAATAAAACTAAGAATCTTATTCGCTTTAACTTTTGAGTCATTCTTGGTATATCAATAAAATTTTCTTCTCTCACTTCACTCTCTAATATCTGGTGATATGTTTACGCCTTAGCATTGTAGACGACCCAAATCTTCTTTCATTAACGTATGAAAAAGTAAGCTTGATATCATGTCTTGTCTGATTCAAAAAGTGTCATTTGCAAAACATGCTTTGATACTAACAAAACAATCTTTAATTTTCTCTATATCTTAGCTAACCAGAAACTTTAATAAACACTGGAAGACATTTTCAAGCATTGAAGAACAAACTAGATGACAAAAAAGAGTTAACTATGCCAATAATATTAAAGTTGAGTTTGTTGTAGCATTATCACGTAGCGACAAAAAGTACAAAACAGTAAGAAAAATAATTAGAAACTTAGGAAATAACACCTTTATAATTGTAAAACAAATAGCACTAATTACTATTAAAAACTTTTTCTCAAAATATATACCAAATTATCACAGTCAAAACAAAAATTACATGATTACTCTACTGGTTGGAATTGGCAATTATTAGACACTTATAGCAAAGATGTAGACGTAAAAAGATTTACTGATTGAACAACTAACAGAACATGAAGCAACTCAAGAAATATCAGATTTAGCAGAACTAACCTCACAAACATATAACAACTTACGATATACCGCTAGATATCTATGAGAAAACAACAATAAGAAGATACAGACCGTACGCAATAAAATTTGAGATGACATCAGCAGCTTTCAAATTAGACTTAACACCAACGGAAATCAAAGATATTTTTTAATATATTCTGCAATTGGTATCCTATTTTGGCTATTTTTAGATCCTGTTTTGTATCCTATTTTAGATAAAACGCAACAACTTAACTATATTCAAACAACATGTAGTAATAGGAAGAGCAAAACTCCTGGGAGGGTGTAGACCCCATGTATTAAGGTAGGGTATAGGAGTATTTTTGAGATCGGGTCTACTCTAATGTATTAGGATGGGGAATAAATCTATTGGCGCCTACATGTGTTCCCGGGTAGTACGGAAGGAGCAGAGGTGGGTTATTTTCCGGAGCCAGTTGTCACGTGTTTTAGAGGTCATTTGCGCAGGGAAATTTTGCAGGCAGCTCGCAGCGGAATTGTACAGGCAGCGCGCACGGAAGTTGTAACGGCAGGGGAATTGTACAGGCATCAGAAATTAACGGAAAATTCAAAATGGATGATTCCCCTCGCATTTAAATTAATCATTTTTTTATATTTTTACCGCAATGTATTAAAATTAAGTATAGCCGCCGGAATGTATTAGGGTTGCAGACCATGTATCAAATTCATACAATTGTTTTACTCTTTGCCTATTAAACGTTATTATTCGAGGAGTAAACACTTCTTTGGCCAGCTGTTTGTGCATTCATAACTAATTAATTTTGTAGTTTTGGCTGCACCTATCTACCATCATTAAAGAAAATTATTTAGTTTTTCTCGAGTTCTAATTTGTTTTTCTAATAACTTTCAGCTATTTCTAATATCTCATCAAATAAACCTTCATATCCTGCTTTTTTTTCTAGTATTTGTGAATCTCATCTTTCTTACAGGGATCAGGGTTAGAATTAGTTAAACAATGAAATCCATCTACATTCTTTGCATTACGGTATTATTCTTTCTCTTTTGAACTTTTCAGATTGAGGACTGATTCGTTCTTTAGCAAGCTGTTGTTTTGGTTTTTGGTTTAATTTAGAATGAACCATCACCTATTTACAAGAAATAAACTTAAAATTTTCTCTTCGTATCTTATCATATACTTCATCAAGTGTCTACTTTTTTTCTATCATTAGAAGTATATTTTTCTCTTGAAGTCGTTTGCATGCCACAGACAGAGCCCTATTGGTTTTCTGATAGTTTAGCGAAAACCACTAGCGTTAATCTGCGAAATACAACCGTTCGATACAAGACAATTCACATCTGATCGTCTGAGTAACTGTTCAGGAAGAACTGCATCGATACATCCCATTGGAATGTTTTTTAGGAGAGTGCAAAATATTGTTACGTTACTAGTTAAAGCAAATCGCAACTTTTTATTTTCCCGCTCCTGTGCACACGTCTCCACTAGATCCATCTTTTCAACTCTGTCTTGAAGTGAGACCAGGTCTCCTTTTGAGCAGAGTAAATAAGATTTTTCAAAGAAAGTGTTGTTCTCATGTGCATAAAAGTACTGATACTCATCTGTGTCCACATTGCGCAAGATAAATCCAAGAGCCAGATTCACTTTAACAGCACAATTTAATTTTTCAAAAACATCTTTTAACTTCTCGTTGATCTCAATGGGATCGATCTTGGACAACTTGAAGTTAAACACTCGATGTCTCCCATTCTCCGTTTCCGTATCGTCAAAAAAGCTGACAAGCACTAAGTTCCTGCTGCAATTGCTCGTTGTTCTTGTCTAGCTCCTCTGATTCTAGGACCTCTTTGAGCTTTTCACTGGATTTGGTCCCAACTTTTGTAGAAGTTCCATGTTTTCTCCTCTTGTGTTGTTGAAGAAAATAAAAGGTTGGGAATTCTTCCAAGCACACGGTACACGCAGTACTAAGCTTAACATCTTTCGGTGCATGATGCTTGGCAAGGTGATAATTCAAGTCTTCCTTCTTCTTGGTGGAACAATTGGGACAATTGGGACATGATAAAGTCCCACTATCACATTGTTTGTGTCTTGCCATATGCTTTTTCACCACCATTTTTTCGCACGTTGTGCATTTCACTGGGAGATTTCTATCGAGAGCAGGCATTGTTGTGGTACTTCAAGATGAATTGAGTAAAATTCAGGTAAATTGCGGAGCATCTGAATCTGAAAAAAACAGAAAGTATAATGATTAAAAGCTGCTATGTAACTTTGAGCTACTTGATGATGACTCATCACTTCCATATGTGGAAATGACGTCATTTCTATTCTAGATTCAGGCGTCATGACAGAACATTCCCGAAGATTGATATGATTCCGATTGCGACAGTTCCGAATATATTTAACTAACTTTCAGTTAAATGTACAAATTCGTTCCGTGGCAAAAAATTCGAACTTTACAATTTTTTGCATTTCTCATTTCTCAAACGTTCTCATTTTCCTCTCTCTCTTATTTGTAAACCTTTACTTGAATTTTTCCTTTCCAACACAGAGTTTATCCCCCAAGAAAATACAACAAGAAAATTATTCTTTAAAACTTCCCGATTGTTCCAGTATTTTGAATAGATGTAGTCCAAAATTGTGTATCTCATATATCGATAAAAGTTACTGTCTGAGATCAAACGTAGTTTTATTGAAAATAGAAGCTAGCGCATAAATGTGCTTTCGAAACAACCAGAGAGATCTGAAGCAAAAGTTTCCATCTATTATAGAAAAACAATTTTACGTTGTACAAATTAATGTTGTTGTAATAGAACCTCCCATCCAATCAGACTTCAAATTTAGAAATCTAATTCTCAAGATAAACGATATCATTTCATGCATTGCTTTTTCTATTTTAATTTTCTTCTATATTAGCAGAGTTTTGCTTGATTTTGTATTCATTTGTGAAAAAAGTTCATCAAGAATCACTTACAACTTTTGGAAAACATTTACAAAAGAAAGGAAAGAATCGCTGATACTTACAGAGTAGACATAATTGATAATGATTCTTATATCTTTTACAATTTCTTGGACGTTTTTACTCGAAAGAACAGAATAATTCTATTTAGAAAGGAATTGAATATGCAACCTTCTCTATCAAAAAATTCGAGTATGAGGACTACATAACAAAACAATCTTTCGATTTATCGACAGAACTACACATCAACAAGTAAGAAAAGCTTTTCATACTGAATTCTGTCCCAGAAAATATGGAACAGTACAGAAATTTGACTCAATCTAATTATGTACCAATTCCTGAACCCGTAAAAATAACTTCATCTCTGCAGAGTGCGCTATTTTTTCATTATTACACGGACTACAATGCAGAGGGGGTAAGAGTACGATTTGGAGTACGACTCCCCAACATTTATATACAAAAATTTAGTTCCAAAAATTCCGAAATCGAATTGATATTTAACGAGATGGAGAGAATTTATCAAGCTTGACTTTTTTGCTCAATTAGGTCAACTCATTTCCTCTAATTTATCCATCTTTAATTAGATGGATAACACGTGTAAAAGTTACCTTTTTGGTCATTATTCTGTATATAGCTTACCTGTTTCGTATAGTATTGTTGGATTTTTTGTGAGTTGATTCTTTCTTTGGTAACTTTACAACTGATACATTTCCTTTTCTGGATAAAAACGTCACTTTTTCTGCTAAACGTTACCATTTTGGAAACTCATTGGTTGGAGTTTAGTATGAATAGAGCTGAAAAATTCATCCAACATCACTTTCTTTCTCTTCTCTTGAAACAACGTCACCTCTGTCTCTGCTACCTTTGACTCTAATCCTTCTTCTCATCTCACCACATTGAGAAGTGGAATTTACAGTACAGAACAACAGTTTCTCTACTCAGTTTCTGTCAAAGAGGAGACTGCTCGGATGAGCATCAGAGACCTATCGAATGGGCTCTAAAAGTTAATTCTAACCCTGCCTATTACAGTGTGGCACATTATTGATCACCAGCGACAACAGTTTCACACATATCATCAAGGACAAGTTCCAATCACGGAAAATCAGCTTGAAACTCACGCAATGGGTCACGAAGTTGTTGTGATCAATGGGCATCACTATCCTCACGTTAATGGAACAGATTTTCCCGACAACTACGTTGCTGGAAGCATTCAGTACACATTTCTGTGGGAGGAAAGACAGATTCCCAACAACTGGTTCAATACACCGAGACAAGTCAAGTGTCCAGTCCAGAGCGCAAAACAGCCTTCTCCAGATAGTCAGCAATGCTGGCAGCAGTGGACAAAGCGAATTGAGTGTCGATACTAGCAAAGCGTGGTCATTTAACGATCTGGAAAACTTCGATCCAGCTCAGTATTATGGTTCGACTGATATGTCGACTACACCGTCAATGACAACCCCCTCCATAGAGGACGGAACAGCTCACAACCCCATTGTGCTGACCGATGAGGCTCCGGTAAACACCATCAGTGTTAGACCTACAGAATCTCCAGCAATCGTTGAAAGAGTCAGACCATTTGGCAATGAAATTCAAAACTTGACAGAGTACGTTGTGAGAACTTTTTTGAATAAATTTGATATTGTAAATGTTATGCTTGAATTCTTTTAAAGTCCGTTTTGATGTATGTATGCTTTTGTTTAAATTCATTTATTTTCAAGTTCAACTATTTCTTTACTCCAAACACTGTGCAGGCTATGTTCAGACAAACACACAGCAACTTTTGTCGAAATTTTATAATTCCTTTGATAAAAATTCTGCTTCTTAACACAAAAAGTTGATTTAAACATTGATTTTTAAGAAAAAAACTGAATTTTTTTTTCGATTTTTAATAAAAATCTTTGTTTTGAAAACTGATTTTTATTGAAACAAAACAAGCCCGAAAGTTGTCATTTTAAAATGTACGGAAAGTTTCTTTTCTTGAGCAAAATCATACCGTAAAGCGAAAAAAATGAATATTTCTTGCGTTTTTAAAAGACAGTTTTTGAGCATTTTTTTGACATTTAAGAAAATTTTTTAAATCAAAATTTGATATTTAAGAGAAATTTTTGAAAAAATTCCCGATTATTAAGAGAAAACGTTGAAAACTTTTTCGATTTTTAACAATAAAGTTGTTTGAATTTCCGATTTTTAAGAAAAATTTTTGTAAAATAGATTTTTAACAATAAGTTAAGTCAAATTATAATGACAAATACAAAACACAACACACAAACAAGAAACTAAATACGTTATTTTCTAATTTCAAGATACAAAAAAGGATCATCAATTATGCCATGGCCATCTAACAAACAATCAACAATCTTTATAAGTTCACTCTGATACTTTGAGTTTCTAAGGGAATGAATTCTATGCAGAAAATATGATCCAAGGGTTTGAATACTCGCATTTCTTTGCTTAGCGCGTAGTAGGTGACGCTTGAACTTTTTTCTGCTCAATCGCTTATTCGAGATGCTGGGTAATTTTTGCACGTACTTATTCTCCAAGTTGTGCTCCATCGCTCTGGTTAACTGAGCAAAGACCACTCCTGACTCTTCTAAAATGGAACCAAAGAACTGATGTTTATAGAGTGTGTACAAGCAATCAAATGTTTGATAAATATAAGACAAGTTTTCTATTTTCTCTAATATCTCCTTCACTGAGGATGAAATGAGAATAATGTGGTAGCGACAAGTCTTTAATGGACAAAAATTGTCATTATGAGCAGCAACAGAGTAATTTTTGTGAGCAGATAAGGTTTGTAATCCTTTACTGATACAGAAATGAATAATGTCTTATCATTATAATCTCAGTAAAACTGAGGTAAAACCTGACACATTATTGCTGCCATTTCTTTATCGGGATAACAGAGTAGAACCTATATATGGAAACAAAAAGTACGGTAACGTAATTTTCTATTTTTAGAGGTATCAATTTCTGTTTCCTTAAAAAGCTAAAAAGTTATTTTCATAATGGTACAGTTCAAGAAACTGAAGGCTAAAAGAATTCGTTGTTATACCTGTTCAAAGTTTTTTCAAGCACTATTTTTCTTTAATGCAACACAGACGAGCTAAACACCAGGATCCTTTCGAATTTCTGGTTAAAAAATTTGCGAACCTCACGATTTCCGAATAGATTACCCTATAAGGAAATAACGTCGTTTATCATACCTTTTATGGGTATAAATGACGTCATCACCATAAAAGGAAACTTTTAGTTATTGAGAGGAATTGTATACAAACACAAATCACCTAATTTGTTTTTCGCTCTCAGCTCAAGTTGTTAAAATGTCTCCCTCCAAAGTATCACCTTTTCTTTCGAGTGCTCCTTCAATGTACACTCAATCCTCAACAAAAACAGGGACTGATTCGGTTCCTTTTTATATAGACGTTGGTTCCGATTCAAAAAGTTTTGGGAGATTTACTGTGTCTCAGATTTCAAGAGACGGACAACTTTATTCTGATCCAACCTTCCAAGTCTTAGAGAAGAAAATTCTGGGACTTTTGAAAAGTACCAGCAACTGCGAATTGGAGACTATGAGTTTCAAAATTTCTGCTTCCTCGATGAGGATCTTCTCAATGGAGAACTAGAGGTGAGAGAAAACCAACCTAAAAACATAGGCATGGAACACATGCTGGAACAGTGTCACAAAGTGGGAGAGATTAGCATTGGACGAAACCGCAGACTCTATGTTACTTTCCTCCAATACATCAAGGACAACGCAGCTTCAACTTATGTACAAATTCGACTTTTTTGTCGAAAAGGAGAACAACGAGTTCAAACAAGTGACTTATGTCAGCTATACTCTGGATGAATTCAAGGAGTTGATACAAAATTTGAAGGACTTTTCCAACATTCAACAATGTACATTTCAATAAATGTGTAATTTTATAATGTATTTGTCTTTTTAATTCATATTATTTGAAATCTTTTTTGTTCTTTTTTTCAACCTGAAAATAAGTTGGAATATTGGCTCCTCCAGAAACATTTTTCTGAGTCTAAAAAACAAATCAAAAGTATTCCATGTGACACTTCACTATGAACTAAAAAAGTCTTCGTATACAGTTCTTGAAGCTCTAAAGTTTCCCAAAATTGATAAACTTGACAGTGAGTCCAATTTTTCAGAACTAAAGTGGGTTATTCATAACGGATTACGACAAACTACTTTAATATATCAATCTGATTAACAAGAAATTTCCATTTCACAACATCGTTGGAGCGGAGTTCAATAGAGTTTTCTGACAAAAATTGAGCTAAAAAAGAAGAATACAAAAAATTATTGGAACATCTTCCTGAATTTTTTTCTTATGTAGAGACTTTCAAAATGCCCAGTATCACTTTAGATAAAGAAAGAAAAAAATTTGATGGATATTGTCAAACTTTTAAACATTTTTAATTGTTAAAGTTGTATTTTTCCAATGTTTCCCAACAACGAAAAACGAAAAAACTGTTTCCTGGCTGCATGTAAAATTTGGGATGAAAACATTAATTTGGAAGAAATTGACCAAAATTTCCCCCGCAGAGAACTTTTTGGTTACGTTAATTCAATTTTGGACATTTTCCTAGCAAGATCGAAAGTATTTTGTTTACATGCAATTGTACACGATTCTGCTGGAGCGGTTAAGGCAACTACAACCCAAGGACCGGGTTTTTGTTACATGTTACCTCAATTTCCGAGCTCATGTCTCTTGGCTCACATTACTGGTCTGTTCTTTTGTATGTTTATAAAAATTTGTCATCCACGTATTTTCAAAATGTTAGACTGTTGATCATTATTTGAAAAATCATCCCAGAAGAAAGATTGCCTCTTGTTGTAGTAGATATTGAATGCTTAGAAGGAAAAATTGTCAAAGAATTGGGAATCTTTAAGGACGGAATTGTACTTGGATACAGTTTTGTACCACCTAAAGACTACAAACCGACATTTCAAGCAAAATTGAATACAAAAAGTGTTCACAGTTTAAATTGGACCCATGTAAAGCTTGATTATTCTGAGCTGATTTTTTTTATACATCAACGTTGCTCACCAACAACAGAGCACTTTGCTAAAGGATTTGAAAAATGCAAAAATTTATCACCCTACTTGTGTGAGGATGTGGAAAATCTTGATGATCTTGGTTGTCCGAAGGCTTCCAAACACTTAGAAAACGATGATGCTGAATGGAATTGCAGCAATTACCCGTATCGACACAAGAAAACTCTTCACTGTGCAGAAAAGAAGGCTAACGTTTATGGGATATGGACTTCTTTTGGACTTTTTTTCAGAATTTTTTGATAAAATTTATTGTTTGTATTCGTGATTGTAATTTACGATTTTCATTTGTATTTTTTTTCTCTGAAATTAGTAATAAAGAATGAGTTGGTTAAAAAATATCCACAAATACTGGGTTACCATACTTTATTATTCCTTCATAGTCTTGCCCCTAACTTTGGTACTTTTTCAATTTTGATGCTTTTTCTCACTGATTCCTTTGACGGAACAATTTTTTGGTTGTGTGCTATGTTTAGTTCACTTATCTTTTTGTTAGTTTTTGGCATTTTTTTGTTGTTTAAGTTTCAATTCACGTTTCAAAAAATTTTGAAAACATTGAGTTCGTTCAAGGTGTTGATTTTGAGTTGATACAGAATTTACCTAATAATGGAACAAAGTGTTTACTTATTTTTGAAGAAATTTCTAGGTCTAAAGAATTTGTAAAAATAGCTACTGCTGGTAGACATAAAGGTTTAAGGACAGTGTACATAAAGCACAATCTCTTTCATCAAAGCCGACTAGGAAGGGATATTGAGCTACAGAATACCCATATAGTTTTTTTCAAATCACCCAGAGACGTCTTACAAATGCACACGCTCAGTCAACAGTTGGGATTGGGATCTCAACTAAAAGACTGGTATACCACCGCAACTTCAGTTCCCTATGGTCATTTGTTTATTGACTTGACTCCAAAAACAGTCGACTCTCTAAGATACTGATCTAACAGTGGTTCAACGCCATCTTTATTTTTTCTACCTCAAAGAAGGCAACAGATTACATTTTTGAACGATGAGCACACAACATCTCTCTACTCTGATCGCGTTCCAGAAATATTCCCAGAGCTTCAAAATAACTTTCCTCAAATGTTGTCCCAAAGACTTCATCCAGTTTCTAAACGAGTGCATAGTAAAACTTCTAAGAGGAGAGCCAGGAGAAATTCAAAAAAAAAGAAATTTTAAAGTTCAGAGAAGAAATTCATCTTCTTATTTTGAAAAAAAACTAGTCTCAGTAAAAGAAGACAGAACCTGAGCTCCAAAAAAGTGATCAGTCTTATATCAATTTTAACTCCGTCAATCATTAATTGTCTCTCTTGAAACGGATCAGTTTGTTTTGATTCCTCAACAACTTTATGATAAAAAAAAGGCTATCACCTCAAAGATTGGACAAATATAACGAAAAACAGGATTCGGTTCCAAAAAATTAGGACACTGTTTATAAAAAAAGTTAACGCTAAAACAAAGTCTTCCTCTAACGATTCACTTACCAATGAATTTTTAAATTCTCCTCGCATTAAGCTGTCCTTTTTTGACTCCTACTTATTAGACGGAAGAGATACAAACATTTCATTTGTCGATTTTGTATACGCTTTGAAGAAGAAAATTGTTGAATGTCTCGGTATTTATTACACAATTCTTGACGCAATTATTTGAAATCTACATAAAATTATAAACAAAAAGATGCCAAAAGCAAAGAACGAGGAAGCTGAATCTCTTTCCAATTCTGAAAGAGGCAAGCGACAGAGGTTGTACAAGGAAGGAAAAGTCGCATATGGTTCAGTTCAAAACCTTCAGAAAGCTAGCTGGTTGTCAAAGAAGAAGGATACTGATTTTTTATACAGAAAGAACTCTTACACTAAATTTGGACAAGCGATGCGACATTTCCGAAGATTATCTGCTTTTGCAAAATGCATCAATGAGATTCGGTGTCTTGATTTGGCGTTTATGGATAAATTGTCTGAATTTAATAACGTTGTGAAATATTTATTGATATGTGTTGACAGCTTTTCTCGCCTGGTCCGTGCTCAATCAATGAAGTCAAAATATGCCTCTGAAGCTGTAGCTGCCTTTAAAAAACGTGAAGGAAGAACACTAAACCTGATAGAGTGTGGGCTGATCAAGGCACTGAGTTTGAGAGAGACTTCAAAACATTTTGCAAGAGTAAAGACAGCAAAATCTACTCTACAAGAAGTGAAACAAAGGCTGCTGTAGCAGAAACAGCAATTAGACCTTAAAAAAAACATTATTTACTGCTACATGGGGAAAACGGCGATAAATACGTTCACAAAATGGATAGTTTTGTTAACACTATGAACACAAAAGTTAACAGATCTATAGGTAATTCACCCAAAAACTTATATTATATTATAAAAATTTGTCATCCACGTATTTTCAAAATGTTAGACTGTTGATCATTATTTGAAAAATCATCCCAGAAGAAAGATTGCCTCTCGTTGTAGTAGATATTGAATGCTTAGAAGGAAAAATTGTCAAGGAATTGGGAATCTTTAAGGACGGAATTGTACTTGGATACAGTTTTGTACCACCTAAAGACTACAAACCGACATTTCAAGCAAAATTGAATACAAAAAGTGTTCACAGTTTAAATTGGATCCATGTAAAGCTTGATTATTCTGAGCTGATTTTTTTTATACATCAACGTTGCTCACCAACAACAGAGTACTTTGCTGAAGGATTTGAAAAATGCAAAGTTTTATTACCCTACTTGTGTGAGGATGTGGAAAATCTTGATGATCTTGGTTGTCCGAAGGCTTCCAAACTATTAGAAAACGATGATGCTGAATGGAATTGCAGCAACTACCCGTATCGACACAAGAAAACTCTTCACTGTGCAGAAAAGAAGGCTTACGTTTATGGGATATGGACTTTTTTTGGACTTTTTTTTTGAATTTTTCGATAAAATTTAATGTTTGTATTCGTGATTGTAATTTACCATTTTCATTTGTATTTTTTTTCTCTGAAATTAGTAATAAAGAATGAGTTGGTTAAAAAATATCCACAAATACTGTGTTCCCATACTTTATTTTTCCTTCATAGTCTTGACCCTAACTTTGGTACTTTTTCAATTTTGATGCTTTTTCTCACTGATTCCTTTGACGGAACAATCTTTTGGTTGTGTGCTATGTTTAGTTCACTTATCTTTTTGTTAGTTTTTGGCATTTTTTTGTTGTTTAAGTTTCAATTCACGTTTCAAAAAACTTTGAAAACATTGAGTTCGTTCAAGGTGTTGATTTTGAGTTGATAACGAATTTACCTAATAATGGAACAAAGTGTTTACTTATTTTTGAAGAAATTTCTAGTTCTAAAGAATTTGTAAAAATAGCTACTGCTGGTAGACATAAAGGTTTAAGGACAGTGTACATAAAGCACAATCTCTTTCATCAAAGCCGACTAGGAAGGGATATTGAGCTACAGAATACCCATATAGTTTTTTTCAAATCACCCAGAGACGTCTTACAAATGCACACGCTCAGTCAACAGTTGGGATTGGGATCTCAACTAAAAGACTGGTATACCACCGCAACTTCAGTTCGCTATGGTCATTTGTTTATTGACTTGACTCCAAAAACAGTCGACTCTCTAAGATACTGATCTAACAGTGGTTCAAAGCCATCTTTATTTTTTCTACCTCAAAGAAGGCAACAGATAACATTTTTGAACGATGAGCACACAACATCTCTCTACTCTGATCGCGTTCCAGAAATATTCCCAGAGCTTCAAAATAACTTTCCTCAAATTTTGTCCCAAAGACTTCATCCAGTTTCTAAACGAGTGCATAGTAAAACTTCTAAGAGGAGAGCCAGGAGAAATTCAAAAAAAAGAAATTTTAAAGTTCAGAGAAGAAATTCATCTTCTTATTTTGAAAAAAACTAGTCTCAGTAAAAGAAGACAGAACCTGAGCTCCAAAAAAGTGATCAGTCTTATATCAATTTTAACTCCGTCAATCATTAATTGTCTCTCTTGAAACGGATCAGTTTGTTTTGATTCCTCAACAACTTTATGATAAAAAAAAGGCTATCACCTCAAAGATTGGACAAATATAACGAAAAACAGGATTCGGTTCCAAAAAATTAGGACACTGTTTATAAAAAAAGTTAACGCTAAAACAAAGTCTTCCTCTAACGATTTACTTACCAATGAATTTTTAAATTCTCCTCGCATTAAGCTGTCCGTTTTTGACTCCTACTTATTAGACGGAAGAGATACAAACATTTCATTTGTCGATTTTGTATACGCTTTGAAGAAGAAAATTGTTGAATGTCTCGGTATTTATTACACAATTCTTGACGCAATTATTTGAAATCTACATAAAATTATAAACAAAGATGCCAAAAGCAAAGAACGAGCAAGCTGAATCTCTTTCCAATTCTGAAAGAGGCAAGCGACAGAGGTTGTACAAGGAAGGAAAAGTCGCATATGGTTCAGTTCAAAACCTTCAGAAAGCTAGCTGGTTGTCAAAGAAGAAGGATACTGATTTTTTATACAGAAAGAATTCTTACACTAAATTTGGACAAGCGATGCGACATTTCCGAAGATTATCTGCTTTTGCAAAATGCATCAATGAGATTTGGTGTCTTGATTTGGCGTTTATGGATAAATTGTCTGAATTTAATAACGTTGTGAAATATTTATTGATATGTGTTGACAGCTTTTCTCGCCTGGTCCATGCTCAATCAATGAAGTCAAAATATGCCTCTGAAGCTGTAGCTGCCTTTAAAAAACGTGAAAGAAGAACACTAAACCTGATAGAGTGTGGGTTGATCAAGGTACTGAGTTTGAGAGAGACTTCAAAACATTTTGCAAGAGTAAAGACAGCAAAATCTACACTACAAGAAGTGAAACAAAGGCTGCTGTAGCAGAAAGAGCAATTAGACCTTAAAAAAAAAACATTATTTACTGCTACATGGGGAAAACGGCGATAAATACGTTCACAAAATGGATAGTTTTGTTAACACTATGAACACAAAAGTTAACAGATCTATAGGTAAATCACCCGAAAACTTAAAAAATTCAAGATTTTTTATCAATTTTTTTTACAAAAACCCTATTGTTGAGTACAAAAAACCACGCTCTGAAACTGGAGACAATTTTCGAATCTCCAAGTACGATATCCTATTTAGAAAAGGTTACAAGTCTCAATTCACAAGTGAAAATTTTCCATTTGTTAAAAGTGCGACTTCAAAACCACCAACCTATAACCTTCACGGAGAACAAGGTGACGAAATTCTAGGCAAATTTTAAGAACAAGAGCTTGCAAATTGTATCATTTCGAGATGAATTCTTTTTCTGTAGAGTTAGTTTCGAATGCTTCCTTTGATTGTTATCTAAATAATACATTAAATTCTTTTACAAAATTTCTTTCGCATTAAATCTAACTCGAAGGAGAATGGGAGGTTGCAATTACAGAACTATCTTATTCTTCCTTGTAGCAAAACATCACGGAAGGGAAATTCATCTATCTAGATGAAGCAACATCGAATCCAAAACCACTATTACCCACTTGATCCAGGACTATATCCGTCAATCTCTGATATTGTAAACGAAATGAACAAAAGATTTCAGGAACGTGAAAATTATGAAAGCACACCAATCACATTACACGTTAACAAAATTACACAGCGAATTTCTTTGAGTCTTCCCATTAAGAATTCTTTACGTGTTATTTTTAGTGCAGATCTTTGTCATGTCTTTAGATGCGAAGAAGCTGTTTATGGGATGGGTGTTTTCATGAGTGGTGCTGGTCCACATTTTCCCAAGTTCCCTTATGACATTCTACGAATACATGCCTTGATGATATATAGCGATGTTGTTGAATACAACATTGTGGGTGATACAAAAGCTGCTTTTTTACAAAGCATTCCTTTTATATCAAAGGTCAAGAATGGAGACATCATCTCAACTGGGCAATACATGAATTATCAAAATTTTCCAAACATACATTTCAAAAAAATTCTGAGAAATTCATTCCACAGCATAAAACTAGAGCTCCGGGACTTTTATGGTGAAAAAATACCTCTCAACTCTGTTGGAGTAACTAGAGCAGTACTAATATTTAGAAAGTCTTCTGAAAATTATTTTTAGAATTAAGAGTGTAAAAAATGGTTGCTGATAGTGATTTACCGTATTTTCTCGGATATACCAGAGAGAGGGGTGGGGGATTTGGAGCTTTGGCGCAAACAATTGGGAGAACAGCGATTCCATTATTGAGACGAAATGTTGTCCCAGCAGCAAAAAGAGTGGGAGCTGATTTATTGAAATGGCCGCTGCTGAAATTGTAAATGCTTTGACTGGGAAGAAAAAAATCAAATCTGTAGCTGCTGATGTTGGAAAGAAAACTTTACGTAAACAGCTAGGTGCAGGGAAAACAAGAAAGCGTCGCATTATTCGTAGATCACCTCCAAAAATCAGTCGACGTCGTCGAAAAAGAAAAGATATATTTGCAAATCTAGAAAGAATTCTAGATCAACAAACGATTCTAATTTTCGATATGGACACTTTACCAAACTCTTCTTGGAGGTTTTTGACCAAATTCCTGCTTTGGAACCAATTGAGTCTTCTCATGTTCAAGAAGTTTATCCTAGTACTTCACTGGATAAAAGCAGCATTGAAATTGAATTTGAAACAGATAGAAGTATCTTTCTTGATTTGAGAGATATCCACCTTCAAATCAAAATTGGGCAAAAAAAGGGAAGATTGTTTGATTACTTTATGAAAAAAATTAGCATGGATAAGCAGATATGGGTATGTCTTCCACGGATGGAGATTTACATTATCTAACTCACGTCAACAATATATTACATTCACTCTTCTCCAACTGTGACGTGTATCTGAACAATCAAAAAGTGTACAACTCGAATGGACTCTATGGACACAAGGCTTTAAATTCCAATGAATTAAATGTTTCAACGAGAATAATGAAGATATTTTGGCTTGTCATGGTTACGAACTTGAAAAAGAACCTAGTGATTATGAGAAGAGCCCATTTATAGACCGAGAGGAAGAATTTTTACTGAAAAATGGAAGCACATACTACGGCAAATTGGCTAAAGTTTTATTCCAATGTGAAAAATTACTGCTTCCAAATACAGAAGTTAGACTGAAATTGATTCATGCAAGATCTAGTTTTTACATGATTTCCCACAATCCTCGCGTTTCCCCTAAAGTTCGAGACTCTTCTTTATTTACACGGTGTTTTGTTGTTAGCGAAGTGTATAACCAGACTATCAAATACCAATTAACTCAATAACCTGCCTGTTACAACTTTTTGGAAACAATAGCGCGTACATTTATTAATCCCTCAGGACAGAACCAGTTTATTTAGGAAAATGTTTTTAACAATGCTCCAATCAGAAGAGTAGCTATTGCGATGAACACCATTCGGAATTCACAGAAAGTTCTCGAGAAAATCCTTTCCATTATCAAAAATTTGGATTGCGAGAACCTAGAATTGTTCGCGGAAGTAGAGCTATAGCTAATGACTGTAGAGCATACGTAGAAAAAACGAAAGCAATGAACTTTAACGAGGAAATTGCTGCGTTACCACATCATCTGTTTCGGAACCATTGCATACTCGTGTTTGATCTCACTTCACTTCAAAATGCTGGAGAGAATATTCATTATCCTGAGCTCATCGGTGAAAGTATTCGATTGGAAATGTTTTTCGATCATCCGCTAAGAAACGTGACTGAAATAATTGTTCTGGGAGAAAAGATGTCTACTGTTAAAATTGATCAGTTTGGGATGGTTGCTAAAATTGTGTGAGATTTTTCACATTTGTTTACGATTTTATATACTTTGTTGGAACATTATTAGGTTTAACCTCTCTATCTGGCTGTTGTTCTCTACATCAAAATAGTTAACTAATGGATGTGAAATGCGGTAGACTAACTTCAAATATATATATTTATATTCCATTGCTAATTTTCCTTGGACTTTTTATAATGATTGTTTTTGTTTTATCCCAGCACTCAGGAAGAAACGATCGAAAAATCACAAAATCCAAAGATTGTTGCTTCTCTCAACAGAACGAAAGTTTTCAACTTGATTGCTCTGTCAGGAATCCTTGTACAAACGGTGCTTGTGAGATAACGAAAAGAAAACTTATTTGTCATGGATAACACCTCACGTCGTGACATTATTGAACGTATTCCAGAGCTCAATTTCCGGAACATTGGATCCTTTCCAGCAGATTTTGTCCCAAATTTAACCAAATTCACTTTTGCAATCATCAACACTTCCCCAATCAGTGAGGTTGATGAACATTCGATAATGATTGGTCGCCTCAATAGGAACTATTACTATGCAGATTCTCTAGCACGATCAGTCACTCATTACAAATTTTTGAATAAAAAGTATCAGAAAATGATACACAGACCACTCCAGAAAATGCAAAACTTGTGTGGATTCTACACTATTTATGCTGCATGTCATCTGTTTAAATTTTTACAGCAAAATTGAACAATGTTCATGATGGGCATGTACTAAATTTTATAAGTAACTTTTTGTAAATTTAATTACTGGGGTATACACTAAGCCGGTGTACCTTTTACTCAGTTAGCTACGCAAGTTTTTCATTTTTGTCGACTTTATTAACACACTCGGCTGGATGTACCTCGGATTTCGCTTATTTTGATAATAATTTATACCTATTTAATGTAAAAGTTCGAGTGATTTTGTAGTTTGATGTGCATAATTTATACTTTGTTGGTTATTTATAACTTTTTCAATTCATTTTTAAAAAAAATTGTCATTTTTAACCAATCAGAAGAGAGTATTTAGAAATTATTTAAAAAAAAACAGCATAAAATTGTACAAAAATCTCAACAATTTTTCAAGAAATAACCCTAATCCTCTACCTATTCTTAGTAAATGTCAGCGGATATGAATAATCTCAATACATTGCGGTTATAACTAATCTTAATACATGGCGACTATACATAATCTTAATACATGAAGGCTAAACATAATCTTAATACCTGGCAGCTGTACATAATCTTAATGCATGGCGGCTACACATAATCCTAATACATGGCGGCTATACATAATCTTAATACATGGCGGCTAAACATAATCTTAATGCATGGCGGCTATACCCAATCTTAATAAATGGAGATTCTATTCCTAATCTTAATGCATGCATATTCTATCCCTATACTTCATACACGCAGCCTACACCCTATCTTAATACATGTACGCGCTTACGCCCTATCTTAATACATGGAAGGGGACCCTACTCCGAAAAGATCTTAATACCCTATCTTAATACATGGGTTCGGGGAGGGTAGCTCACTATATTACTACTACTGGTTCTGTCCTGAAGGAATGATAAATCTACGTTCAATTGTTTCCATAAAGTTGTAACGATCAGGTTGGTGAGTTAATTAATATTTGATAGTCCGGTCATACACTTCGTTAACAACAACCCGTCTTGTAAACAGGGAACAACCAAGAACCTTAAGAGAGATGTGATGATTGTAGGAGATCATGTAAAAATAGGGTCCTGCTGAATCAATTTCTGTCTAACCTTTGTATTTGGAAGCAGTAACTTTTCGCATTGGAGTAAATCGATAGCTAGTTTACCGTAATAAGTAGCTCCATTTCTCAGCGAAAGTTCTTCCTCTCGATCTATAAAAGGGCTTTTCTCTTAATTGCTAGGCTCTTTTTCAAATTGGTAACCATGAGAAGCCTGTCCGGAATAACCACGAAAGTACGGTAAATCACTATCAGCAAACAATTTTGACAATTTTAAATTGAAAAATGATTGTCAGAGGTTTTTCTAAACATTATTACTGCTCTTGTTACACCAACAGAGTTGAAAGTATCGTTTTTTCTCCATAAGATTTCCAGAACTTGAGTTTTATGCTGTGGAATGCGTTTTTCAGATTTTTTTAAAAATAAAAATATTGGAAAATTTTGATAATTCAATCTATTGTCCCATTGAGATGATGTCATCATTCTTAATATTTGATATAAACGGAATGCATCGTAAAAGAGCCGCTTTTTTATCGCCCACAATATTGTATTCAAAAATATTATGTGCGCCTACACCCTATCTTAATACATGGAAGGGGACCCTACTCCGAAAAGACCGCAACACCCTATCTTAATAAATGGGGTCGGGGAGGGTAGCTCACTATATTACTACTACTGGTTCTGTCCTGAAGGAATTATAAATCTACGTGCAATTGTTTCCATAAAGTTGTAACAAGCAGGTTGGTGAGTTAATTAATATTTGATAGTCTGGTCATACACTTCGTTAACAACAACCCGTCTTGTAAACAGGGAACAGCCAAGAACCTTAAGAGAGACGTAATGATTGTAGGAGATCATGTAAAAATAGGGTCCTGCCTGAATCAATTTCTGTCTAACCTTTGTATTTGGAAGCAGTAACTTTTCGCATTGGAGTAAAATGATAGCTAGTTTACCGTAATAAGTAGCTCCATTTTTCAACGAAAGTTCTTCCTCTCGATCTATAAAAGGGCTTTTCTCTAAATTGCTAGGCTCTTTTTCAAATTGGTAACCATGACAAGCCTGTCGGGAATAACCACGAAAGTACGGTAAATCACTATCAGCAAACAATTTTGACAATTTTAAATTGAAAAAAGATTGTCAGAGGTTTATTCTAAACATTATTACTGCTCTTGTTACACCAACAGAGTTGAAAGAATCTCTTTTTCTCCATAAGAGTTCCAGAACTTGAGTTTAACACTGTGGAATGCGTTTTTTAGATTTTTTAAAATTAAAATATTGGAAAATTTTGATAATTTCATCTATTGTCCCATTGAGATGATGTCATCATTCTTAATATTTGATATAAACGGAATGCATCGTAAAAGAGCAGCTTTTGTATCGCCCACAATATTGTATTCAAAAATATTATGTGCGCCTATATCCTATCTTAATACATGGAAGGGGACCCTACTCCGAAAAGACCGCAATACCCTATCTTAATAAATGGGATCGGGGAGGGTAGCTCACTATATTACTACTACTGGTTTTGTCCTGAAGGAATTATAAATCTATGTGCAATTATTTCCATAAAGTTGCAACAAGCAGGTTGGTGAGTTAATTAATATTTGATAGTCTGGTCATACACTTCGCTAACATCAACCCCGTCTTGTAAACAGGGAACAACCAACAACCTTAGGAGAAACGTGATGATTGTAGGAGATCATGTAAAAATAGGGTCCTGCTTGAATCAATTTCTGTCTAACGTTTGTGTTTGGAAGCAGTAACTTTTCGCATTGGGGTAAATCGATAGCTAGTTTACTGTAATACGTAGCTCTATTCTTCAGCGAAAGTTCTTCCTCTCGATCTATAAAAGGGCTTTTCTCTAAATAGCGAGGCTCTTTTTCAAATTGGAAACCATGACAAGCCCGTCCGGAATAACCACGAAAGTACGGTAAATCACTATCAGCAAACAATTTTGACAACTTTATATTGAAAAATCATTGTCAGAGGTTTTTCTAAACATTGTTACTGCTCTTGTTACACCAACAGAGTTGAAAGAATCTTTTTTTCTCCATAAGAGTTCCAGAACTTGAGCTTAATACTGTGGAAAGTGTTTTTTAGATTTTTTTAAAATTAAAATATTGGAAAATTTTGATAATTTCATCTATTGTCCCATTGAGATGATGTCATCATTCTTAATATTTGATATGAACGGAATGCATCGTAAAAAAGCAGCTTTTGTATCGCCCACAATATTGTATCCAAAAATATTACTCTATGCATATATATATATATATATATATATATATATATATATATATAGAAAGATATATATATATATATATATATATATATATAATATATATATACATATATATATATATATATATATATATATATATATATATATATATATTATTAGGGTATGTATTCGTACAATGTCATAGGGGAACATATGGACCATCACCATCAACGTTAACACCTGAACCATAGGCAACTTGTTCGCATCTAAAGGCATGACAAATATACGCACTAATATTGACAAGTAAAGAATTCTCATTTGGAAGACTCGAAGGAAATCCCTGTGTAAATTTGTTAGCGTGTATTTTGAACGGCTTTTTTTCATATATTTCACGTTCCTAAACTCCTTCCTTTCTAATTACTCCATTTACAATATCACAGATGGAGGGTTATAGACCTGGATCAAGTGTGTAATATTCCGCTGGTTTTGGATCAGATATCGCTTCATCCAGATAGAAGATTATACCCTCTGCTATGTTTTGGTTCAAGGAAGGATTCGACAGTCCTCTTATCGCTACCTCCCATTCCTTATCTCAACAGTTAAAGAACTCATCATAAAATAATACACTTTGAAAGCTCTTGATCATAAAATTTACCTAGATTTTCATCGCCTTTTTCTCTGCAAAGGTTTTATGTTGGTGGTTTTTAAGTAGCAATTTTAAAAACTTTTATAATTTGAGATTTATGAATTGTGAACTAAGATTTCTAATTGTTTCTGACCGGAAAATTTTTTTTGATATACGAAAATTTTCATCCACTTCAAAACATGGTCGCTTTTTTTGGTTAATTGGGTATCTGTAAAAAATGACAAAAAGTCTTTGTTTGTTTTATTTTTTGGAGCTTTACCTGTTGAGCGATTAACTCTTGTGTTCATAGTTTTTTAGAAATGAATCGATTTTTCTCCTGTTTTTGTCACCATTTTCTTCCCTATAGCGATAAATAAGGTTTTGCAGAGATTTGATAGCTTGTTCTGCTGCAGCAGCTTTGTTTCACTTCTAGTAGAGTAAATTTTGACTTTCTTGTCAGTACAAAGTTTTTTCTTTTTAATGCATAAATAAAGTATGCGAAAGCTACTTCTGTATCTGTTCCATCCAATAAAATTGAGTCAGTAAGAAATAGCTTGACTCGCGGCCAATTCAAAATTTGATTTATTCTCAAAAATTGATTCGTCCTTGGATGATCTTTTTCTGGCGTTGATTTTCTTGTAATTAGGGTTCAATGTCTTGGAAAAGAAACTGGCTTCTGCTCTAAAGTGTTCAAAATTTTAGCTTCCACTATAAATTTTTGTTCGTAAAGGTTTTGAGGAATCAAAACAAGTTGTTCCATTTATGGACAATCGAATAACGATAGATGGTGTCAAAATTGATAGGAGCTCTATTCCTTTTCGTGAACTTACAATTGCTCTTCTTTTATTTATTCCGCTTCTTATTTAGCACGAGTTGATGATTTTCGTCTCTGTACTTAATTACGTCTTGTTTTTGCATTTCTTGTAGTTGCGTTCTGAGAATGTTTACTATGCACTCATTTAAGAGACGGAACGAAATCTTATGGAACATTTCTTAAGAAAATTTTCATATAGTTCTGGGAACAGGTTCGGAATGTTATCAGTGTAGAGAGATGTTGTGTGTTCATCGTTGAAAAAGTAATCTATCTCTTGTTTCGTTTTAGGAAGAAAAATGAGTGGGAACAGAACCACTGTTCTTACAAAATCTATGAGATTCGACCGTTTTCGGAGTCAGATCAATAAGTAAGTGACCAAACGGGATTGAAATAGCTTTTGTAAGCCCGTCTTTCAATCTTAAGGCGAGTTGTTGTCAAAGAATAGGAGACTGGAATAAAACTGTATGAGTACTTTGTAACTTAATATCTCTTTCCGACATACTCTGATGAACAGGTTAATGCTTTATTTATATTGCACTAAGTCTTTTGTGCCTTCCAGCAGTTGCAATTTTAACAAAATCTTTCAAGCTTGAGAATTCGTCACAAAAATAATCGAAAATCAGCAAATACTTTGTTCAATTATTGGTTAGACTCTGAGTGAACTCGAAGTCCAACTGATTTACAATATAAGTAACTAGAAAAATGAGGTAAGCCTCCAGACTTAAAAAAAACAGAGAGACAAAGTACTGTTTGCTCACAACAGTTGGCAGCAAAAAAAACATGAAAGATGACAAAAGAGTTGAAATTTTGAAAAAAGACAAAATCAACAATAAAGTATCTGTCTTCCTTTGGGTGGAAAATTTTTCAGCTAATCATCTTCCAATGCGACTTTCCCCTGATTTCAAAAGTAGTAACTTAAAATTAATTAATTACAAAACGATCACAAATACAATTAAAAACTACAAATTTTACTCGTTATCAAAGGAAACAAGAGTTCAAATTCCTTACGCATAAGCTTTTTTCTCTACACATTGAAATAATTTTTTTTGTGTCGTAACGGATAGTTGCTACAATCCAAGTCAGTGTATCCAAGTTGTCGAGAAGTTTGGAAACTGTTGGACAACCAAGATGATCTATATTCTCCACATCCTTACGCAAGAAATTTGAGAGATTACACTTCTCTAACCCTTTTGCAAAGTATTCTGTTGTAAGTGAACATTTTTGGTGAATGACTGGTGGCAACTCACTATTATCCAGTTTTTCATTGTTCCAATTTCTGCCACGAAATTTTTAAGTGTTCCACTTTGCTTGAAAGTTGGATTGTGGTTTTTGGGCGCGAGGAAAATGTATCCCAATACTTTTCCATCCCTGAAAACACACAAAATCTTGACAATTTTTCCCTCCAAGCACTCAATATTAATTGCAACGAGAGACATTCTTTTTTCTAGGTTCGAATAATAATGAATTAGCAGTTCTGCAATTTGAAAGTTTGAGGATGGACCCACAAGATTAACCCACTTAAATGTCCCACGAAACATGAGGTTGGAAAAGTTGTTATTTTGTAACAGTATTCTGTTCCCTTGTTAGTAATTGATTTAACCGCTCCAGCAGAATCGTGTAGTATAGCATGTAATAAAAATACCTTCAATCTAGCAAGGGAAAGTCTAAAAAAAGAATTTACTTAATCAATAGTTCCTGCAAGAGGAAATTGTTGGGTTAATTACCTCCAAGTTTATTTTTTTGTCCCAATTTTTACACAGGCTGCTCAGAAACAGTTTTCCCATTTTACATTTTCGGGAAAAATTGATTTTATGTTTTCGTACCAATTGAATACGTTGACAAGAATGACAAAATCCATCAACTTGGCGTTCCTTCGTCCAGGTCTATGCAATTTTTCATAATTTTTTCAATATAGGATAAAAGTTTTTGGAGGTGTTTTAGTAAGTTCTTGTACTCTTCTTTTTGCTTTCAATATTTGTCAGAAAAGTCCACTGATATCCGTTCGAACGATGTTGTGAAATGATAAATTGTTGTTTATCTGATCGATATATAAGTTTTGATCTGCGTAATCCGCTATGAATAACCCACTTAAATTCTAAAATTTGGGATTCTTAGTGCAAATTGTTAGAAGTGGGAAATTTTTGAGCTTCAAGAACAGTAGAGGAATGTCTTTTAAGTTCGTAATGAAAGCTAATATGATGAACTTTTGACTTATCTCTGAGACTCAAAAAATGTTTCTTTCATACTTCGAAACAGTGCCTTAAACTCGTATAAAGTGTAGCTGACATAAATCGCGTGCTTGAACTCATGGTTTTCTTTACAACAAAAAGGGTCGAATCTGCACGCAAATGAAAGCTGGAATCTCCTGAACTCATTGAATAAAAGTCACAATTACTCGTCAATTGTGTCCTAAGCTGACATCTCTGATTTTGTGACATAATTGCAGCACATCCGCAATACATGAGTTCTTATCAAAGTGAGCTAGGTGCTCACTCAGTTCCAACTCCCCTTTAAGAATTCTGTTCTCAAGGAAACAGAGTTTTTCGAATTCGTAATCTCCAGTTCGAAGTTGTTGGTAGTTCTCAAAGTTTCCAGCGTTTTCTTTTTTGAAGACTTGTAAAGTTGATTCAGAGCAAGTTTGTCCAATTGTAAAAATCTGGGCAAAGTAAATCTGCGAAGTTTTATTGGGCTGGAACCAGAGTCTATATAGAAGGAACCGAGTCAGTTCCAGTTTGAGTTTGAGAATTGGCAAACATGGAAGCAGCACTCGAGTAAAACGGAGAAACTTTAGAGAGCGAGAGAGAGAGAGAGAGAGAGAGAGAGAGAGAGAGAGAGAGAGAGAGAGAGACGTTATATCAACTTGATTTGACAGAGAAAAATAATTGAATAATTTGACTTCAATTTTTTTCCCTCTATTGCTTCCCATCACCTTTTTTGGTAATGATGTCATTATCTTTCTCTCATTTCCAAATATTGAAAGTTTAATTGCGTGATTTTGAAAAATTCCATATACGGAAACTTAAGTCAGAAATTTTAAATGGAGCAAACATTTCAGGCACGTAAACATTGAGATCATCTTTCTTCGACCGAATGAGACGCTTAAGAACTCAAATTAGGAGAGTAAATTAAAAAAAAATGTTGATTGTTTACTAGATGGCCACGGAATAACTGATAGCCCCTTATTTTATTTTGAAGATAGAAAGTAATAAAGTGTTCGTACTAAACAATATTAGTCCAGAAAAATCAAACGGATAATTTGGCTTTTATATAACGTTTTGAATCTAGTGTATGTTTCAAAAGTGGATGTTAGAACTCATTTTATTTGTTATATGTCGAATTTTCAAACAATATTTTTTCAATATTTATTCTGAAAAACTAGAAAAAGATAGTTAAAAAACTATAATAAAATTGAAAATGTAAATTACATATTAAACACATATATGGTTTTCAACAACTTTATTATATTTCTGAACAAATACAAAATAGTTTACAAAATTGATAAAACTGTAGGGAGATGCTATAGTAAGTTCTCGGACTCTTCTTTTTTATTTCAATATTTGTTAGAAAACTGATATTCGGTCCAACGGTGTTTTGAAATGGTAACTTGTTGTATATCTGTACGATATATAACACCTGTTCTGGCTAATTCATTATTAATAGCCCACTTAATTTCTGAAATTTGGGATTCTACGTCCAATTATTTTTTAAATTGGGAAATTTGAGCTTCAAGAACAGTATAAGAATATCTTTAAAGTACTTAATGAAATCTAACGTGTAAAACCTTTGACTTATCTCTGAGAGTTTAAAAATTGTTTCTTGAGCAACCAATATTCTAACTCAATCTCAGATCAAATTTTTTTGAAATGAAAATTTTATTGTAGAGAACACAAAGTCATATCACAAGATCACTCACCAATTATGACTGAAAAGTACACTGTTCAGTGTTAGAAAAAGGAATTCAAATTTTTAATCATTTTCGTGAACTCGTCTAAAGTGTAGCTGACATAAATCACTTACTTGAACACATTGTTTTCGTTCGATAAAAGAGTCAAATCTGCACATAAATGGAAGCTGGATTCTCCTGAACGTATTGAATGAAATTCACACTTATTCAACAATTTCGACCTATGCTGCCTTCTCTGCCTTTTTGACATCGTTGCAACATACATGGGTTCTTATCAAATTGAGCGGGGTGCTCACTCAAATCCAGCTCCTTTTTCAGGATTTTATTCTCGAGGAAACAGAAAATTTTGAATTCGTTATCTCCAATTCAAAGTTGTTGGTACTTCTCAAAGGCGCCAGATTTATCTTTTTGGAAAACTTGAAAAGTTGATTCAGAAATTTTGTTCATTTTTAAAAATCTGGACACAGTAAATCTGACAAATCTTTTTGGGTTAGAACCAAAGTCTCTATGAAACCGAATGAGTTCCAGTTTTTTGTTGGGAATTGGCACACATAGAAGAAACACTCGAGTAAAACGGAGAAACTTTAAAGAGAGACGTTTTATCAGATTGATCTGACAGAGAAAAATTAATGGAATGATTTGACTTGTATTATTATTCCATCTATTGCTTCCTATCACCTTTTTTTGGTAATGATGCCATTATCCTTCTTTCATATCCAAATATTGAGAATTCAATTGCGTGACTTTGCAAATATTCCTTACAAACACTTAAGTCAGAAATTTTAAGTCGAGCAAACATTTCAAGCACGCAAACATTGAGATCATCATTCTTCGAACGAAATCAGATTCTTCAGAACTCAATTTAAGAGGGTGAATTAATCAAACTTTGTTGATTGTTTACTAGATGGCCACGAAATAACTGATAATTCCTTGTTATACTTTGAAGTTAGAAACTAATAAAATATTCGTACTAAAACAATCTTTGTCCAGAAAAAACAAACGAGTAATTCGGCTTTTATATTATGTTATGAATCTAGTAAATATTCTAAAAGTGGAAGCTCGAACTCATTTTATTTGTTAAATGTCGAATTTTCAAACAAAATTTTTTTAATGTTTATTCTGAAAAACTAGAAAAATGTAGTTAAAAAAATATAATTTAATTGAAAATGTAAATTAAGTATTAAACACCTATAAGGTATTCAACAACTTTATTATATTTTTGAACAAATACAAAATAGTTTACAAAAACTGATAAAACTGTAGAGAGATGCTATAGCAAATTCTCGGACTCTTTTTTTATCTCAATATTTATCAGAAAACTCCCCTGATATCGGGCCAATCGACGTTGTGAAATGGTTACTAGTTGTGTATCAGAACGAAATATGAGACTTATTCTGCGTAATCCATTATGAATAGCGGATTTTTCAGAGCTGCTGTCTCTTGAACTACGTCATTTTTCAAATGAAATTTTCGAGGCGTTTGAACTGAATTGCTTTACTTCCTTATGCCAAAGTTTAAAGAAATCACTCCAAAATCAGTTTGGGTACAAAATGGCAGCAGTTATGTGTCTAGTTTTACCTGACCTTTATAAAAAAATTTGCGAAAAAAAAAATTTTCAATTGCGTATCCGTTAAGGTTTTTAAACCTTACTTGCTTACTAGTGAATACTCTGTTTTGTCCCACAATTACCCTTTTCGTCCTCTGAAAAATTGTTCTTATCACATTATTCTCATTTCGTGTTCCATTAATGAATTACTCCAAAAACAGATGATTTATCTTTTTAACATCAGACAGTGGACAGCTTATACACCTCTTATAAACATCAGTTTTCTGGTCGCACAATGAACGAAGCCGGGCCTGTTTATAGGCAATTCAATAGACTGGTACAACATAGTTCGGAAATTGAAATTGTTGAAAAACTAACCAGCGTGTCGAATAAGAGTTTGGGTAGAAAGAAGTTCAAGAGACAACTTCTGAGAGCTGAGCAAAGAAATGCAAGCATACAGACATTGAGATCATCTTTCGTCAACTGAATTCAGACACTTAAGAACTCAAAGTAATGGAGTGAATTAATAAAAATTGTTGATTGTTTACAAGATGGCCATGAAATAATTGATATAACTATCCTAAACTTTAAAGTTAGAAAACAATAAAGTGTTTGTACTAAAACAATCTTTGTCTAGAAATATCAAACTTCTATCGGGTAACTTTTATCGTGTAACTAGTTTTACGGTATAATTTTACTCAAAAAATAAAAATTTTAACAATTTTTTAATGACTAGTTTTGAGTCTGTTCAAAAATTGGATTTGCAACAAATCTTATTTCTTAAAAATCGATTTTTGTCACGACATTTTATGTTAAATATCGAAAATGAATTCGACAATTTTCTTAAATATAAGAATGCAATTCGAAATTTTCTCAATTGTCGAAAAACAAAGATTTTAATAATAACCAAGCAACTAAACTATCAACTAACCTTTCGTCTTGGTCTTTATTCTTAAAAAAACTTAAAAAAGGTAGTCATAAAATTATAATATAATTGAAAATGTAATTTTATTAAGAGACACCTATAGGACATTCAACAACTTTATTATATTTATGAAAAAATAAAAAATAGTTTACAAAACTGAACACAGAAATTGTTCAAAAAGAGTTTCAATAACATATTCTGGCAATTTCTGAATTTCATTTCCGAAATCTGTTTGTCCACCAATTCTACCAGGTAGTTGGGTTGGTTGAACGGTGACTGGGGTATTAGTTACTTCACTCAAACCAAAAAGGGTCGTGAGCTGTTCCCTCCACAATCGAAGGAGTTGTCATCGAGAGTGTAGTTGACATGTCGGTAGATCCATAATACTGCGCTGGATCAAAATTTTTCAGATCGTTAAATGACGAGGCGGTACTAGTATGGATACTCAACTCCCTTTAATCTCTACTATGAGTTCTTTAATCTATTTGGAGAAGATTGAGCTGAGACTATTTGGAGAAGTTGATTCATAGAACTTTTGTCCATTTCTAAAAATCTGGGACACAGTAAATCTGCCAAATCGTTTTGGGATAGAACCAAAGTCTCTATGAAAAGTAACCGAATGAGTTCCAGTTTTATGTTGAGAATCGATACACATGGAAGGAGCATTTGAGTAAAACGCAGAGACTTTACAGAGAGACGTTTTATCAAATTGATCTGACAGAGAAAAAATAATTTAATGATTTGACTTGTATTTTATTCCCTCTATTGTCTCCCATCACCTTTTTTTGGTAGTAATGCCATTATCTTTTTTTCATTTGCGAATATTGAAAATTCAATTGCTTGACTTTGCAAAAATTCTTTATACGGAAACTTAAATCAGAAATTTTAATTCGAGCAAACATTTCAAGCACGCAAACATTGAGATCATCATTCTTCGAACGAAATCAGATGCTTCAGAACTCAATTTAAGAGAGTGAATTAACCAAACTTTGTTGATTGTTTACTAGATGGCCACGAAATAACTGATAATTCCTTGTTATACTTTGAAGTTAGAAACTAATGAAATGTTCGTACTAAAACAATCTTTGTTTGGAAATTGAAATTGTTGAAAAACTAACCAGCGTGTCGAAGAAGAGTTTGGGTAGAAAGAAGTTCAAGAGACAACTTCTGAGAGCTGAGCAAAGAAATGCAAGCATACAGACATTGAGATCATCTTTCGTCAACTGAATTCAGACACTTAAGAACTCAAAGTATTGGAGTGAATTAATAAAAATTGTTGATTGTTTACAAGATGGCCATGAAATAATTGATATAACTATCCTAAACTTTAAAGTTAGAAAACAATAAATTGTTTGTACTAAAACAATCTTTGTCTAGAAATATCAAACTTTTATCGGGTAACTTTTATCGTGTAACTAGTTTTACGGTTCAAATTGATCTGACAGAGAAAAAATAATTTAATGATTTGACTTGTATTTTATTCCCTCTATTGTCTCCCATCACCTTTTTTTGGTAGTAATGCCATTATCCTTTTTTTCATTTGCGAATATTGAAAATTCAATTGCTTGACTTTGCAAAAATTCTTTATACGGAAACTTAAATCAGAAATTTTAATTCGAGCAAACATTTTTAGAACAAAGCTAAAAGTATGCATCTAGTAAATATTCTAAAAGTGGAAGCTCGAACTCATTTTATTTGTTAAATGTCGAATTTTCAAACAAAATTTTTTTAATGTTTATTCTGAAAAACTAGAAAAATGTAGTTAAAAAAATATAATTTAATTGAAAATGTAAATTAAGTATTAAACACCTATAAGGTATTCAACAACTTTATTATATTTTTGAACAAATACAAAATAGTTTACAAAAACTGATAAAACTGTAGAGAGATGCTATAGCAAATTCTCGGACTCTTTTTTTATCTCAATATTTATCAGAAAACTCCCCTGATATCGGGCCAATCGACGTTGTGAAATGGTTACTAGTTGTGTATCAGAACGAAATATGAGACTTATTCTGCGTAATCCATTATGAATAGCGGATTTTTCAGAGCTGCTGTCTCTTGAACTACGTCATTTTTCAAATGAAATTTTCGAGGCGTTTGAACTGAATTGCTTTACTTCCTTATGCCAAAGTTTAAAAGAATCACTTCAAAATCAGTTTGGGTACAGAATGGCAGCCGTTATGTGTCTAGTTTTACCTGACTTTTATGAAATTTTGAAGGCAAAAAAGTTTTGTTCTATTGCGTATCCATTAAGGATTATAAACCTAACTCGCTTTCTAGCGACTACTCTGTTTCGTCCCACGATTGCACTTTTTGTCATCTGAAAGATTGTTCTTATCACATATCTCAATTCGTCCTCCACTAATGAATTACTCCAAAATTGAATGATTTATCTTTTCAACATCAGACAGTGGACAGCTTATACACTTCATATAAACATCAGTTTTCTGTTCGCAAAATGGACGAAGCAGGACCTGTTTATACTCAATTGAAGAGAGCGGTACAACATAGTTGGGAAGTTAAATTTGTTTAAAAACTAACCAGAGTGTTGAAGAAGAGATTGAAAAGAAAGATGTTCAAGAGACATCTACTGAGAACTGAGCAAAAAAATGCAAGCATATAGACATTGAGATCTTCTTTTTTCGACCGAAATCAGACGTCTAAGAACTCAAATTTTGTCTAGAAATATCAAATTTTATCGGGTAACTCGGCTTCCACATTACGTTTCAAGTTTAGTATATATTCTAAAAGTCGACGTTTGAACTCATTTTGTATGTAAAATGTCAAATTTTCAAACAATACGTTCTGTTAAAAGTCAAAAATAGAACCTCAGCTTTTTCGTTAAAAATCGAAATTGTTACCATTTTGTGGGTACAAAATGTGCCTTTATTTCTCATTTTTCTTAGTTTTACGGTATGATTTTACTCAAAAAATAAAAATGTTAACAATTTTTTAATTGACTAGATCTGAATCTGTTCTTGCAGCTCAAAAAACGGATTCGCAACAAATATTATTTCTTAAAAATCGAATTTTTTCTCGACATTTTTTGTTAAATGTCGAAAATCAGTTCGACAATTTTCTTAGATATGAAAATTCAATTTGAAATTTTCTTAATTGTCAAAAAAAAAAATTTTAAAAAAAAACCAATCACCTAAACTATCAACTAACCTTTGGTCTTAGTCTTTATTCTGAAAAACATGAGAAAGGTAGTTATAAAATTATAATATTAATTAAAAATGTAAATTTAATGAGAAAAACCTATAAGGTATTTAACAACTTTATTATTTTTATGAAAACTTAAAAAATAGGTTACAAAACTGAGCACAGAAATCATTCGAAAGAGTTTCAATAACATAATCTGGCAAGTTCTGATTTTCATTACCGAAATCTGTTTGTCCCCCAGTTCTACCAGGTATGTGGGTTGACTGAAGGGTGACTGGGGTATTAGGTACTTCACTCAGAAACACAGGGTTGTGAGCTGTTCCTTCCTCAATCGAAGGAATTGTCATCGAGGGTGTAGTTGACATGTCGGTAGATTCATAGTAATGCAATGGATCAAAGTTTTCCAGTCCGTTAAAGGACGAGATGGTACTAGTATGGATAGTCAACTCGCTTTGATTTCTACTATGAGCTCTTGAATCTATTTGGAGAAGATTGTATTCGACATCAGGGCTTGATACCTGACATACCTCAAGTGTAGGGAACTAGCTGTTTGGAATTTGTCCTTCCTCCCAGTGAAATGTGTAATGCATGCTTCCAGTTATGTAGTCGGCGGAAAAATAAGATTCAAGCGTGAGGATAATGGTGTCCACTAACAACAGCAACTTCGTTTGCCATCTTGTGGGTTCCAAACTGACTCTCTGTGATTGGAACCCGTCCCCAAAAATATTTATCAAAATGATCTAGCTTGTGCTCAATAATGTGCCACACAGTAATGGGTAAAGTGATCACAGACTCATAGAGTCCGTTTGATAAATCTTGTCCGACCAGTCTCCTCAGTGAATAAACTGAGTGCATGTTATTATTTTGAACAGTGAACTCCATTTTGGATTAAATTAGAAGAGATTTTTTGTTAGAAAATGTAGAGAACGGAAAAAGAGATGGTAGTTGAGAAGGAGATAAAAGTGATAAGAGGGGAGTAAGTTAGAAAGCACCCAATTTTCATTCTTAGGAGAAAAACAGAATATATAAATTAGATTTAAACAAAAAAAATTAGAAATAAAGTAAGTGTCTTTTCAATAAGAAGAATGTGATTATTGAAATTCGATAGCAGGATAAAGTGTTGACAAATTGTTGGTAAATTGGTGTAAACAGTTGCGACGCTGTTTTCATAGAAATTGAATCAAATGATGATGGCTAAATTAATATCCTCTCTATATATTGTGCACTATCCAATCACACAACGGTAACCAAAGACAAAAAATTTTACGAGAAAAAGTGACGTTTATGTTCAAAACTGTAGAGGGACCGAAATTCAAATCCAATTTTGAGTAAAATTTTCTAACAGGGTAGGAACTGAAGAAATGTTCAAGTTTCTGACTACGCTTCTTACCTAAAATAGTCTCTTTTAGTTGAAATGAGGTTGCATAGTTTACCAAAAAAATTAAAGCTTTGATAAAAAATTTTTCCAATTCGAGACAATTCAGATCAATTTCGGAAAACGTTTCATTCATGGAATCGTTTACTTATATTTTTGTTAGGTAAAGGAATTCCGGTCCTGATTCGTACTCCAATACATTGTTGTCGTTGTAAGAATGGAAATACAAAGCGCACTGTAGTGAAGAAGTTACCGTTATTAGGTCTGAGAGAGGAACAAATTTTGTTTGTGAAAAATTTCTGTACTGCTTATCGGGGACGGAGTTCAAATTGAACAACAATTCGTATTTGCTTACATGCAATTCTGCGGATAAATAATCGAAAGACTGTTTCGCAATAAATTCTTCATATTCAAATCATTTAATAGAGAACTTTCCATACTCAGGACCTAAATTAAATCAGAAATTTCTGTAGGATTTTGTGAAAATGTCGGAAAAATTGTAAAAAAGTATGAATATAAATCCATTTCATCAATTTCGTATGTATCAGGTATACTTTCTTTTCTCTTGTAAAAATTCTGCAATATTTGAAAGTGGTTTTTGATCAACATTTTTCACAAATGAGCAAAATTGCACGCAGTATTCTATTAAAATAGAAAAAAGTTAAAAGAAAAAATGAGGTGAACAAAACGATATCGTTTACATTTGCAACAAGTTTCTGAATAATGAAGTTTGATTGGTGTGTCGTTTGTAATGTAATCAAGTTAACAGCAATTGTATATAGTTATCTTCAATTCTGGAAGGCATTTTCTTCTCTAAGGTTTCAATATTATAGTAAAAACACATTCAGAGTACTACCGATAAAGAGAAAAAACAAGTTCGCTTACAATAATATTTATTTTCTCAAAGAACGCAAAATTGAGACAGACAGATTTTGTGAAAAAATATGATTTGGCCTGAAAAAAATTTTTATTTAAGAAAAATTTCGAGTTAATAGGAATTTTGTTTTTATATTTGGAGATATTAACAATTTTCAAGTAAAAATTGATTGTTTTAACTGAGAAGAAAAAAAAGTTTAACAGCAAAGCTGGAAAAATAGTTATTGAGACTAATAGAGAATCAGGTAATGCATCGGAAATCTACATACATCTTGTATAGCGGATAATACAGTTTACAAAATAAATTGCAAAAACTTATCAGCGGAAAACTTTGAAACCGCTGAAAAGAAAGGACGATGTAAAGGCTTCCTTGTCTTTGATAGGAGAGAAGCCGTTACATTTGGTCCACTTGATAAGACAGTAGACGGAAATCTGCTGTCCAATCTGATTGAGAAGATTCCAAATTCAACAAACAATCAAAATCAAACGAATCAAAAGCTGAAAGCCATTGAGGCAAACAGAGAGGTCCAGATTAACAAAGAAATTGAAGTGCGAGCCCTGCTTAAAAACAATAAGCAAAGAAAAAGCGAATGGCAGCAAAGCAAACCAAGCACAATCAGCATGGAACCACATCAGCCAATAGCATTCACCCAACACGACATGAAGTTTCAGGAGTTATTGGAAGAGGTTAAGAGTGAACAAAGACAACCTAAGATGCAGAAAGACCTGAAAAACTATAGGTTTCTCTACCAGCAGATTTTACATCTCCTGGAAGAAGAAATACCCAAGCAACTGATGCGCCAAAACAAGCTTCTACCCAACACTGAAAATTTTGTTTAAGATCAATTGTAGAACAAAACAACACGGTTCATTTAGTCAAGGAATGCGGGAGTAACAATAACTAACCAACTGACATTTCAGCGGCAACAAAAGTAAAAAACGGAGCAACAGCAAGTGGCCAGGACACGGAAAAATATTTCAGAAACATCTTCAGCGAAGCGAAGGCGTGAAGAACAGATGAAACAATTTGATGTCGAATTCAAAACAAACTTGCAACTAGAACGGGTACGGTCCGGACGAAGAAGGCGAAAGCTACAAATATAAAGACAAATGAAGGAGCTGGAAACAAGGCATCAACTACTCTGGAAGAAGAGCGTGATTTAGAGCGCGAAGCGAAGAGAACAGCTTGAGTGAACGATGGTGTCTGCCTTGAATGAACCATTGCAGGAGACAAATCACCTTAAATTGGACCACTACGAAAAAACATATCTCGGATTAGGCCGTTTGAACCGACAATATTCTAACACCGGATTAAGCAACAGCTGGCTTTGAAGCAACTTCTGAGCTCAACAGGAATTGTAAATTCTCACGAAACCGCAGTTTAAGGTACCGTTCATCAAGCATTGTACACCGTGACGTTTCCCCAGAGCTGGTTTACGATACAACACTGGATTTCAAGTAGCAGTAACCTATCACAGCTCAAGTTGAACATCTTCGATGAAAACTTTGACAGGGTGGTCTAATACGTTCATCGCTACAGTGGACAATCAATGCAAGCGTCAGAGAATATGAGTCTGATTAATCTACTGACAGATAAGGCCTAGTCAGCAATGTCTGAAGGCGGCCAATCAGGACAGTCCTACGGTGCAGCTTCGAGCATTCTGGACAGAAAATTTAGAACGTCTCATGTGACGATCAATGCACAGCTGGAGGGTCCTCGAAAGGCTAGTCTGGTGAAACCCCACAACCCAACAGGTCTGATCAGTTCCTCAGTATTTGTTTCAACTTTTGTGAATTTGCTCAAAGAATAAAATCACATTGGTGATCCGCAATAAAGTGCCACACTGTATACGACAGTCAAAAAACTACCTCAAATTCTCAAAGAGATGTGGAGCATTTATTTTGATGATAAAGTTGTAGACTGGCCTGATCTGATGATGTTTGAAAAATGGTTATCTAGATTGGCATTCTTACATAAAGGGTTTTCAGCTTTCAAGAAAGAGCGAAGAGGAGAAGGCCGAAGAAACACAAAAAGAGACCAAAGTTTCTTTCAGACATCGAACAACAGTGAGTGTTTGAATGTGTAAGAGACGAAGCAAATGATCACTTTCCCCTAGCTCCTGACACGAAATTTAGAACGGTCCACTATTCATGAGCATGAGAGTGAATGAAGGGTACATAGCAGTGAGGAAGCAATGCTTATGTTACGGGTGACTGGGCAAAGGACGCGCAAAGATATTAAAGTCAATCCGTAGGATATCAATGGATATACAGAGATTCAGAACCAATTGCTACACTAAGAACATAAAGTGAACGAGGACAATCGAAAAGTCACAGCAAAAATCAACTAGAGTAACAATGTTACAAGCTTTCTTCAGATAGTTCCTGTCTCAATAGAGAGCGGTGGCAACAGGCTGAACACATACTTTTTTCGACATTGGGAGAAAGGTTTAATTCATCAATCAAAGTGTGAGAGAAGTTACGAGCCCACGAGAGCGATTTTACGCTCATTATAGCTGGCATCCATGGAACAAAGATTGACGAAAGAAAACGTTCATCTCATTTTAAAGGGACTACTTCCCAAGGTGTTTTCAATGGAAGCCTATGCAGACCCGTCAATCTCTTCGGGAAACACAAACTACAACTACAGCAAACTGAAGCAAAGCTTCAATCACTTGAGTGCTCTAGCCAACAAAATTTTCAACTAGATGAATGTTGGCATCGTCCTTGGTTAAGGCGCTATGGGCTGCAACACCCAATGTACTACAAGATAAAAACACAACGTGAAAATTTTGCCGTTCTAACAAAGCCTGCGGACCGATTTCGGGTAGAAAAAACAAAATGTTTGATATTTTACCTCAAGAGAAGATGTAGAAGAAGCCCAGAATATCCAAACCTGCTTTGAAATATAAAATTATGCTTCTAAAACAACTTATTTAGTCAGTGAAGAAAAAATTGAAGGCACAAAAAATGATAGAAAGTACAACAAAATTTACAGGCCAGCGGTAAGAAATGAGATTGATATAGATTGAACCGGAGCCAAATCTGGCAAACACCAACAGCTTAGCATTTGGTCAGCTTCACCCACTGGAGCGAAGATTCAAAAGGGACCCAAACCTCAAGAGATTACATCAACGGTCAAAAGATACAGATGTAGGAAAAAAATCGCAATTGTACGAGTCTTTCCAATATCTTGATGATATTGGCACCTTTGGGAACGGCACTTCCGGGAAAGAATGGTAGTTGCCACACCATTCAGTGCTAAACCCTAACAAGCCAGAGCAAAGTAAGACGTGTTTGCCAATCGGAATCAAAGTATAAAAAATTTTGCCTATATGAGAAGCTATTAATAGGACCTGATCTACTTCAAGGTTTGATAGAAAGAATATTAAGATTTCATGAAGTACCGAATGCCCTGCCAGCAGACATCGAAATAATGTTTTTGCAAGTGCAGGTTCTCGAACAGGATAGACGTTGCAAGAGGTTTATATGGTGTTCCATAACTAACAAACTTATTAAAATATGCAAATATAAGCGTCAACTGTTCGGAGCTAAGAGCTGTCCATCTTGTGTAAACTATGCTCTCAAACGAGTGGCACCCGGCAAAAAGGAAATGCATCCTTATTGTTAATACAAAAGCATTACAAAAAAATTACTACATGGACTCTTTCATCGAATCATTAGCAACACCAGAAGTAGCAATGGAAGTCGTCAATCAGTTGAAACCTTTGCTCTCAGAAAAATCTCAAAAGAAGTGGAGCTGAAGAAGTTAATGAGCAACAACATCGAAGTTACCGCAACAATCCCAGAGGAGATGAAATCAATTAGCAACACGAAACACTTCAAAATGGAACCTAATACGGAGGGTTCTTCAACGCTTGGGATACAATGGACTGTTACTGATGATAATCATCAAGATGGAGCACTCGTAACACAGAGGAAAAAACTGTCACTAGCATCATCAGTATTTGACATAGTTGGATTTTCTGCCCTGTCTACTGTTCACATGAGCCGGATGACATCTGAGAAGCATCTTGACTGAAAAAGGGCAACAGTGGGACAAAGAAGGGGAGCCTCGTGGAGAAGAAGAATGTCTGAGGTGGGGAGAAAAGCTTCCAATGTAGCTGAAACAAGCATGGATAGAAGGTACTTTAATACAGCGAAGGATAAAACTGAGTATTTTGCAGCAGATAAACATCTCCTATTGTAAGCAACAAGTGTTTGTTGCCAATCGAGCAGCTGAGATACTGGATACAACTGATGTTAAGGGGAAACATGTGAGCGGCATCAACAATCCAGTAGACATTTGCACGAAAGCAATCAATGTTGAAGGACTCAAGAAAGAAAAGTTAGTGGCTTACTGGGCCGGCCTTGTTGTGAAGAGCCATAAAGGGAATGACCAGAGCATGTGAACCTATTCTTTGCCTCAGATGAATAGATTGTATCCTCCTTAGACTTAATGACACATGTTGAGCAAAAAAAGCCGCTGTTCAATGGTTAAGATTCAGTATCTTTAACAGGCTAGTGAATACAGTGACATAAGTACAGAGATCAGTGAGTAAATACAAACCAGCAACAATTGTAGCCAGCGTTGAAGAGAGGATATAGGCAAAAGCAGCCAAAATGTTCCGTTGCAAACATCATGCAGTTCAACTGTTCTTGCAAAATGAGCATACGAGCCAACAGCAAGAAAGTCTTCAGCATGTAAGAAACATTGTTCAGCAAGGAATACAGTTTCTAGTCATACAAAACGCCCTACGATCAATAGAGAAAAAGCGTGTTAACTGCATAAAGGGCAGAGCACACACGATAACACCCTTAATGATGGTGATAGTGTTCTCTCCTCTCATGTTCGACCATGAGAGTGGTGCCTATAGAAGTGGTACCCAAGTTACACCTAGTTTTTTGTCTCTACGCAATCATGTAACTTTGTTCGAAGAGGCAAAGAAAACACAACCGTCAGCAAAAACAAAGCTTTATGCAGAGTACGCTGCAGCTTTGAACAAGGAATGGATCGAAGAACATCTAATTCAGCAAGAAATCAGATGGAAATTCAGCCAACCCACAAAGCCTCACTTTGGAAGAGTATGGGAGCTGTTCGTCAGAAGTTGCAAAAAAACAATGTATGTAATGTTTGGTCTCCGATCAGTCACCGAGGAAGATTTTTGAGATTTACTTGTTTCATATGCTTAGGAATTCCTCGCGGCCATGTGAACTGCTTACCACAAAGATTGCAGTTGACAGTTTTCGAAGTTGAGGCCAATTTGGACAACGATTTGAATCATTTTTTGCCAATTGCAGAGTAGCTGAAATTCGAAAGCATATTAGTGCATATTAGTAACTTTAATTGGTCTTAGCCGTGCCAATCCTCAATGTTTTCCCTTGGTTTCCAGCTCTAGATTCAGTTCGAGACGATAAGTTATCCAATTTTTTTTGCGGTTGGTCTTTTTTCATTCAAGAACAAACAAGCCACACTTTTTGTATCTCAGTACAGTTCGTTGACGTATGCTACTGGAGGGATACAGTTCAACCATTGATTGTATCAAAAGTTTTTGCCAATGGTATCAAAAATCGGTTGTGTTTTCCCCAGTTTTTCTTCTTTGTTCGTTTGCTAATTTAAGTTCAGTTCAAATCTGAATAGATTTTTTTGTTTTGATATCAGTTCAGTCTGACACATTGTGGTCCCCACCTATTGTTTGTTTGCTCCTTGGGATCTGTCTTTGCGTATTATGTTTACGATTATTCTAAAAATTTCCGACTGAGTATGGGTACTTGATGCCCAATATTCTCTTTTTTTAATCCTATCAAAGCTAGCTCAACTGGACGTTAGAGCGTTCACATGAAAAATCTAAGTAAAAAGATGTACTTTGATCAAAGTTATTTTGAATAAAAAATTAGGGTTTTTTTTCTTGATAAACCGCTTAAGTTTGCATCAAAGGCTGTTTATTCGAACCAATATAGCCCCGGAAGACTTTTTCTGCATTCCAATACAATTTCTCGGCAACTTTTATTTAATTGAAGATTTCAATATTTCTCGCTTGCGTCAGTTTTTTACTCCCTTGCCCAAATGGTCCATTTTTGAGAAATAAGTTTATGAACAGTAATATAGCCTCAAAAGTTATGAAGATTTTCTTTTACGACAAAAAAGTTCCTTATGCTTTTTTTTAACCAGATGATCAGAAATGAAAATTAATGCAACTTGAAAAACTAAAAAAAATTTTTCAAAATTCTGGTGCTAACAAGTGTTGCTGACCGCAGAAAACAAATCACTGTACTAAAGGGAGCTGACACGATCAAAAACAATTTAAACAATTAATCGTTGTTCTTTAGAGGCTGAAAATTTATTTTCTCTTTGTTTTTTTAATCAAATTAGTCTTCGTATATTTTGATTAAAACCTTTTGATTGTGCTTAAGCATCGAATTCACTTAAAAACTTCCATTGACCAATGTTTTTCTTCAATATTTCTCAAAAGACCTTCCAAAAATTCTTCTTTGTTCGAATTTTGATTTCAGATTTTTGATTGATTTTTTTAATTTTTTACGATGAAGAGTATTTTAAATTTGACTTTTAACGATATTTAGGGTGAGGACTAAGGTTAGGGTTAGGGTTAGGTTTTTTGTATACACTACTCTTAGTGATGAAACTGTTTAAAACTTTGTTGCGTTGAGTAACACGGTTTCACACTTTTGAAGACAGTATTGAGCTTCAAATAGCTTAAGACTACTAACATTTTTTTCTGTAGAAATTTTATCTATTTTAAACAATTTGATTTTATAGTGTCCTCGCTACTTTCTACTCTCGTATCGCAAAAGCATAGATCGGGCAGCTCAGTAACTGGAAATTCGATTTGAAAATTGGTTAAAATTCTCTTGCTAAAAAGTCTGAATGTACTTAAACTAGATCAGATGTTTCATATAAAGTCTCACAGTCAATTAAATGAATAGAGGAAACATAAAAAAACGAATAAACCATGAAAGTAAATTTCAAAGACTTTCTGAAGTTACTTTGTCTTAAAGGTCAATCTTAAGATGTCGTTTTTTGCATGCATGGAATTCAGGAATTCAACTGGCGGTGTGCCGAAGACATTTGCTGATTCGTCGTTTTCGGGAATAGTGGTCTCAACGCTGTTAATTGGAGTTGTTGGAGTGAAAATTGCAATTTGTGTGCTGAAATTGGGAGATTACGGTGATATTTTCATATGCTACACGGACTCCAACGTTTCGATTTCATACCATTATCTGTATTGATTTTCGTTGAAAAGCAAATTAGCATTTTTTTATTCATAAAATATCTTGAAGATTGGATTCTGATTTGGGAACCGAAAAGATTATTTTTGAGTCTTTTCACGACCTGCTAATGTGAATCCTTGTTTTTCCAGTCTCGGCCAAAAGACTTGTATTGGATCTATCAATCTCATTGGCCAATTGAAGTATTTGTTAATCGTCAATTGGCGAAGTCAAATCCTCTGCTCCATTTTTGAAACAGCGTTCTTGGCATAGTGTATCAATTAACGAGCGTCAAACTCAGAAAAATTTCATAGAATTACCACAATTTTTCTCCTTGCTCAGTTGTTTTAAATGAAAGAATAAAGAATCAACCAAATTTCCTTTGAGCTGTGTCTCAACAAATCAAAAGAAGGTGAGAAAACCGAATAAATTTTTATCTACACAAATGATGCTTATATATCCTTGTAGACGTTCAGCGCTAGAAAGATCCGGAGTTTAATGATGCTGTAGACCAAACGCCGAAGACAATCTACCAGTTTGCATTCCATGGTGGTGTCAATCTGGGAAGTTAACCAAATAATTGAGATCAACATCAACTTGATGAAAAACACTACTGTAGGTGGCTCGTCTCCCATTGGGTTGCCGACAAATCTTAAGCAGCCCGAGAAGTGGCCCCCAAACATACGGTGTATAGCTGATTACATATGTTTTCCACACTGCTTAAGGGCAGCATATCACTACCAATTCAAACTGAAACTGACCACCAATACCTATTCTACTGGCTGGAAGAAACGTGATGCCCCGAAGGTTTTCAACTCTGAGTTCAGTCCACTTTGTCACGGTCTTGTTGGCGATTCCACATACCCCATGAACACCACTTTGAGCAATTGAACAACGTCAATGTCAACAATTTAGGTAAGAATGTGTTGCTTCATTAAAAAAGAACTAATACTACTGATTATCAGATATCAAAAACAAAAGCAAACCAAAAGCAAAAGATAGAAGTCCAAATTATTAACCAATTTTTTTGAAAACTTGAAATTCAACTATTTAGACACAAGAAGACATTGCTGTCACCTCTTGAATATCGAAATCACAGAACTCAATTCAAATGGACGTTCCACTTGGTGAAAACAATGTATTGCATCATGTGCCCACTAGAAACCTCCGTTCATCATGCAGAATTAAAAAAAAAATCAGATATTCAGTTGCGTACTGATCGGAAATTTCAGTGTCTAAAATTTTTTCATCTAAGCCAACAAAAACAAGCATTGAAACTCATCAACGAACATGTTTAACCAAAGAGCCGAACCATATCAATGCCATCAGTAAGTTATAGAACTGACCTTCAAAAACAAAGCTGCCAGATCCCACTGTACTTTTTTATGTTACTTTGTTTTGGCATCAATTCTCTAGCCTACAATTTACGCCTTAATTGATCCGATAAAACTGAGCTCTGCTGTTACTGAAAATATAAAACATATTTAATATGACATACTTTTTCAGTCGTAGATGAGGATCAGAGGCAATGAAAAAAATACTGAAATTTTTGAAAAACTCACTGAAAAATTTCACAAGAAAAACAAAAATTTGGCAATTTCATTGGTGACAGCAGCAATTTGGCTGAAACTTAGAGTTGCTGGGTTTAGGAAGCTTTTGGGATGACTTTAGGAAGCCTGTGAAGCATTTAAAACTGAAGATGTAGAAATGGTAGATCACTGTTTTTTTCTCAGAAAAGTTTTTGGTCTATGCACATTCACTCTGTAATCTCAAAAGACGTACAAAAATTTACAACAATTGTTTCTCATAATTTACCAAACTACGATATTCATCTTGTAAGACCTGCCTCAAAATCAAGGAGGGAAAAAACCTGTAAATCGAATTAACGCAAAAATATCCCTCCCATATCCTGAAATTTTGGCTGCGGATGTACACTACCAACAAAGGTCATACTCGTCATGAAAATGAGGTACTGCGTTTTTTGGTTAAAAATCTTATTTTCTCCTGCTAAAATTTTTGACCATACATAAACTAGGACAGATATTTCATTTAAGGTCTCACAGTCAATTAAATGAATAGAGGAAATGTAGACACAAGCGAATAAACCATAACAATAAATTTCAAAGGCTTTCCGAAGTTACTTTGTCTTAAAAGTCAATCTTAAGATATCGTTTTTGGCATGCATCGCAGAATTCAACTGGTGGTGTGCCAAAGAAATTCGTTGTTTTCAGGAATAGTGGCCTCAGCGCTGTTAATTGGGGAGTCAGTTGTTGGAGTGAAAATTGCATTTTGTGGCTTGAAACGGGAGACTACGGTGACATTTTCATATGCAACACTGATTCCAACGTTTTGACTTCTGTGTTGATTTTCGTAAAAGAAGCGTAAACTAATCGTACATCAGCAGTGTCAAAAATATGATGAGTCGATACTTCAGCCCCGATACGGAAAATTAAATTGCAAGGAAATGAAAATCTGCGACCTAAACTGATTGGAAGTACGCTAAAAACTCATTTTGAAACTTTAACTCTTCTAATATTTAAGAGTATAGTTAGCTGCATCTAAACTGCGATACCCTCAAACTCGCATTTGCGATTGAGTACTTCCCGAAAGTTGACGTCCAAACATTCCCTCTTGACTATGGGCATTACTACACAGCTAGTAATTTATCAGTCGACGCTTTCTTTAGCGTATGTAAAGCAGACAATTAATTACCAACAGCAATAGAGCATCTTGACATTGTGAAGGCAATTTGCAGGGATAAGTTATCCAGAGTGTTTTGAAAAAATTACAGCAGGCGATTATTAGGTTTGTGGAAGAATTTAAAAGTGGAAAGCCCTCAACCGACTTTTCTGCCAGTTAAGGCGAATAATTTATACCGTCAGGAAGTTAAGAAGTTGAAATTTCAGACGCTGTAAAAGTAACTTCAAAAGTCACAAGTTAATTCAGAAAAAACATCCAAGAAAATTTATACACTGCATTTTTATTATCTGCATCGTTATGTACAAAAAGGACTGAAGGTTGCGCATTTCGATCAAGCGAACACAGAGCAGAGAGAACCCGGTCATATTAAGTTTGAAGAGCACTTTTACAAACTGTTGTTCAAGTTTGCATATTGCAAAATAAGTGAATTTAAACGAAATAAAATCAAAGCTGAAATAACACAATTAAAATTAAAACTTTCATTTAAGATCTGGCAATCATACATTTTCATCAATATTAAAATTTGCTAAAATCAGAGTTTTTATGGATTTTAGTAATGTGAATACATTTATTTTGTATTATATATTTTTTTAAAATGAAGTGATTTTGAGTATATACACAATTGAATAATTTTTTATCAAATTTTTGAAACTTTATGCATAATGAATAGTCACTTATGGGTGACACATTAGATTACTATAAACATCTTATATGCAATAAAACTTATAACACATTAAATGCATTTATTTATCATTCAATCAATGTAACTTCTAATAGACTAGTAAACTAAAGATATTCGAGAGATTAAAAAAAATCTATACGTGCACTTATTTATAAAAACCAATGTAAAACTTAAAAAACAAATTCAAAAATCTTATTAAGTATTATGATTTTGTGTAGCATCTCATCGGGTAGATATACATTAGATAAACTTGATATAGTTATATCAGATTTTGTTTAACTATAAAAAAAATTTAAACTCGCAATTATTTCTAATACATTTATCATCAAATCACACAATGGCTTTTTAATATTCTATAAAATGTCTATTACTATCAATAATATAATTTAATAGGTGTTTATTTTAACAACAGATAACATTATCTCTTGAACATAAAAAAATGGAGGCTATGACAGGGTTATTTTGAATCAAATGTTAGTGTTTTTATGTATTTTAAAAATATTTGCGGTAGTGAGGGAAATTGATCAATTAAATGTCAAAAATAAGTTGCATCGGAGAATAGAGCAGTAGTGTAAAAATAGTGCTAACCAGCCACTTTAAAGGAATTTGAAAAAAAAAAACGACGTACATTACATGACTTTAAAAAAAGAAAAGGAAAAACTACCTCACCGGCAGACTTTTCAATTTATTTTTTAATCTAAAATGATGCAATCCGCTCGATTCTTTCAAATTTTAAAGTTACTGGATAGCACTATTGAGTTTTGTTGCGCAGTAAACTCAAGAGAGCGCGCATGTGGTGGTATAACTTTCGCGTTGAACTTTTGTGGGATTTAGAAAGCTGGAACTACTACTCTAAGAAATAAAATGTATTATCTCTAATTCAAGCGAGCGATTTTTTTCAAAACAAAAATTCTAAAATCAACTATAAATCATACTTTTTCATCAATTGCTAAACATGGTACAAATCACATTTTTAAAACTTTTGCATAAGGTGAACACATTTATCTTATTTTATATTGCATAGAATGTAGTGAACTTGAGTCAATACAGAATTGAATAATATTTTGTTATGATATTTTATGTATAATAAATAACCATTTATGGATGATATATCAGATTATTATTAACGTTTTATATGCA